>NW_027155110.1:530-2460 GCF_002600585.1 Cystoisospora suis | reverse complement strand
CGCGAGACTCCGAGCTTCCGTGTTCGCGAGTCTGCGTGACTGTTCCTGCAAACATCGGCTCTCGCACTGCCGCACCGATGTTAGTAACTCAAAAGTATCTCGAGGCAGTTCATGTCAGGAAGCCGGGGAAGTATGTGGGCGGACTACCTCTGACCAGACAGTTGTATCGAGCGTGGGAAATTGTTCTTTCCCAGGCTCGATTCACCGGTGGTTGAGTTGGCTTCCTTGCTATATTACTGGGCTTCGAGG
The DNA here is from genome assembly GCF_002600585.1 of Cystoisospora suis. Classification (NCBI taxonomy): domain Eukaryota; phylum Apicomplexa; class Conoidasida; order Eucoccidiorida; family Sarcocystidae; genus Cystoisospora; species Cystoisospora suis. The sequence goes on along the minus strand of NW_027155110.1, from coordinate 2,211 downwards.
CCCTGAATAGATTTGCCTATCCTTCTTATGTTTATTAGGCTCCCCTAGGAGCCGCTCTTATCTCTGATTCCAAACTGAGTCGGTTCTGTGCTGCCTAGAACACGGTCCGCGCAGCCAGGTATGTGCAGGGTTGCGCAATTATCGAAAAATGCTTTCCTGCCCGGGGTTATAATAATTCCTAGAATCAAGCTGTCTATCGCACTGCGAATTATCGCTGAAAGTGCCCGAATCGTAGAGATCCGCTCAATTGCCTTTCCGCTATGCGTGAGTTGCAGGGTGTACAGCACTTGCCCCCGCTCTGCGCTATTTGGGGCTAGATTCGCGGTGTTCTAAAATTATTGAATCCGGTTCTAGTTTAGGTATTTTTAGATACCTCTCCTTCCCCTCTGTCTAACTAGGCTGAGAGCGGTGCGTGGCCTATGTGCCGTGAACCGCCGCTGTGCGTTCCCCGGCCCCTGCTCTACATCACGCAAACAGGGTCGTGCACTTCCTTCACGCCAGACTCGTGATATGCATTTGAAAATCCCCCCATCGCTTCCACAGGGACTCCTCCTCTTTTTAGCATTCCCTAGAAGGCGTCAGCGTCGCTTTCTTTCCTCGGGTACCGCCTCGTTCCGTTTCTCGGCGACGTCGGCGGTGTCCTCGTGATCTGCTCTGCGATCTCCTGGCGCGAGTTTGTCTTTCCCGGGGCTCTAACTCTCCCGGTACGGCCTCGCAAGTCTCGGCTCTCGATTGTTGTGCCGAGGGGCACGTGACCTAGCCGTCCTAGCTTGCTGGGAAACTCCCCGGTTTCTCAGGTAAAGTTCTCGCTGTTTGTTAGTTGTCACGTTCACAACCTGGACCAACTCAACTCCAGGAATACGACCTCCGAGGCAGTTGGTCTAGAAGAATACTGACTCGTTACTCAGCCTACCTATCACACGGGGCGTGGCCGTACCACCGTTCCCAGGCTGCTTGGGTGGGTTGAATCCACCCGGCTAGCTGTCGTGGAACTGGTATCTAGGCCACAGACCTTTAGTGTGTTCAGCTCAAGAGGAAATCAGCGATCCGAGAATTCCTGGGCCGGACAGAGCAGCTCAGACCTGATCCAGGTTGTTGAGCAGATCCCGGCTGAGATGAGCAAATCGGGGCTCCACCTGGGGGGGGGGCACGGTTCTAGATTTCCGAAGACCAACTAACTTCACAAGGTTCCGTTTCTCACCTGACGACTCACCAGTACACGAATGGTACACCTCCCCGCTTCAAGAAGGGGATCACACACACGCTTTCAATAAGGTTTCTTTCACAAGGACCGGTTCACATCACCCTCTCCTCTCACAGACACTCAAGCGGCGCACACATGTCACGATTTTGCAATCCTGCCCCGATCGCCACAAAATAGTCCCCTATTTTTAACGGAATGGCGATCGTATACCGTACTGTCGTAATCCTGCCTCGATCGCCACGAAATAGTCCCCTATTTTTAGCAGAATGGCGATTGTAGACCATACGAAGGCAAGGCAAGCACCCGCTACCTGCCGAGATTCAAGATACGTAACAATGCAGCGGAGGAAGGAGGGAACCTCGCAACCTCGAGATAATAGCAATCAATTCTAGGGACCAAGGGCTCTCCAACGCAAGAGCACAAGGCCGGAGAAACCGAAAGCAGGACCAGGAGATCGATGCATATCGATCGCGGAGG
>NW_027155110.1:0-296 GCF_002600585.1 Cystoisospora suis | reverse complement strand
TCCTTCTGGCCCGTCTAAACTTCGCAGGCGGCTCCTTCGCCGGCGATCCTCTCCTGGCACTCGTTGGGGCTCTATTGCCCGGGCGGCGAGCAACTGATCTTCGCGCCCGCAGCCTCTCCGAGGGTCGTACGTGTACCGTTGTACGCCTCTCGGGTCGCTCTGCCTACTAGAAGTCCTACTTCACGCTATTCTGGCCGGTTCTCGCACATTCTCACCTCTCTCCGCTCGGAGGCGTGCGTTCGGCGTGTATGCGGGGCTGGGCCAGCCGCGCGGGGGGACAGCTCGGGTCCCGGCTG
>NW_027155109.1:2233-2397 GCF_002600585.1 Cystoisospora suis | reverse complement strand
GTCAACTGAGTCACACTGCCTGAGGAGAATAACCTGCTGCACACACTAAACTGAATTTACTCTAACTACTAAAGATCAAAAAATTCTACTCCCTAACATATTAGGGGCTGTTCCCCACAATGTCCTACCAATGTGCACCTAACTGGCGCACGCTCGATTGACCT
>NW_027155109.1:0-2002 GCF_002600585.1 Cystoisospora suis | reverse complement strand
TCGGTCTCTACAACCGTGACAGTTCCTAGCCCGGGATCGGGTGGAAACCGTGTTTCTACCGGCTCAATTTACCGGTGGGTGAGTTGACTCCCGCGAGCCGTGGTGGCTCGCCGGAGCTTCCGGTGTCGTTCCCGTTGTTGTTTTCTTGTACTTTTTTTTCTTCAGTAAGCTAGACGGTCAGTAAATGTGAGTTGCTCCCCGCTAATGCCTAGTTCGTACAGAAAGCTCTCAATTTGCCCTACCGGGCCGCCTCCTGTTTCTTGCGCGCGGCACCCGTTGTCTTGCGGCTCCGTGCGCATGCTGCTTCTAAGGCGGGGGAGTTTCCCTTGTTGAGACTTCTGGCCTTTTCTTGGCCTTACTGTGTGGTCTCTGGGTAGTCTCACTATTCTGACGGCTTTCTCGTCTGATTAGGTTCCTTTAGGAGCCCCATTACTGCTTTCGTGAAATCGACGGACCGTAGTTTGGCCCTCCCGGTCCGTGGGCCAACTTGGCTGCCCGACTATTAGGCTTGTCCCCTGGCCTATGTCGGCCTTATCTGTGTTTTCTCGTTTTGATTCGGTTCTTTCCAGCTTCGAGGCTCTAGATAGGTTCTCCTATCCTTATTGGACTCATTAGGCTCCCCTAGGAGCCCTCTTAATTGCCTGCGTGCGTGGTGTTGTGGCCGTGCTACCTAGCGTAGTGTGGCGCGGCTCGATAAACCCGGTGGTTGCGATTTTAGTAAAAATTGTCTTTCCGCACCATCGCGGGGTTATAATAATTCCTAAAATCGCACGTAATGCCTAGCGCACTTCGAATTAGCTTTCGAGGTGCCCTGGTTGCTGAGGTCCGCTAAAATCGAGTTTCGCTGCGCGTGAGTTGCGGGGTAGACAGCACTTGCCCCGGCTGTAGGCTGGTTTGGTAAGAAATATCGATTCGCCTAAATTTGCGACTACAGCCCTAACTAAGGTATCGTCAGGTACCCCTTTTTCTCCTCTATCTAACTGTGCTAATTTCAAGCGGTACGGGGCCTAGGTGCCGCGTAAAGCCGCCGTGCAGTCCCCGCCCCTTATTCTAGATCACGCAAACGGGGGCGTGCACTTCCACTACGCCAAACCGACTTCTCCCTCCTGAAAACACTCCCAATAGGTTCCCTCGAGTCCCCTTTCTCTCTTAGCCTCCCCTAGGAGGAGTCAATCTCCTTGTTCTGCTTTCGCCGACCCTTGTTCCTCTCCAGTGCCGGTGTAGGGGATGCATCGGCGATCTGCTGGGGATGCTCCGTGGTCTTGCGTGGGGAGCTCGCCTCCTCCGGGGCTGTACTTCTCCCGATATGGCCTGGTTGGCCCTGGCTTGCTACTGTTAGGTCGGGTGGCGCGTGATCTGCCTGTCCTAGGTGGCTGGAGAATCCGCCTGCTCCGTCTGTCAGGTTGTCGACCTACGTGATCGATGTGCATAAATCTGCTGGTCCTGCTCTCGACCCTCCGGCCTTGATGCATTCGCTGTAGAGAGCTCTTGGTCCCTAGAATTGATTGCTGCTTTCGCGGCTGCGCGAGATTCCCTCTTTCTTCTGTTGCATCGTTAGGCAGTTTGAATCTAAGCAGGTTGCTGTTGCCTGCCTTGACTTCGTATGGTCTACGATCGCCATTCTGGTAAAAATAGAGCACTATTTCGTGGCGATCAAGGCAGAATTGCAAATTCCTGACACCGTGGATCTTCCACAGTCGAAGTAATCAATTAATCAATCGAGTTCAGTTCATACAGCATCGAACAAAACGTTTCACGCCTTCATGCGAGTTTCAATACGTCACACAGCTTGTTCGCCACTCGCCCGAAAATCGGATTAGAACTCTACAGGAACTTAACTGGCGGGGAGGTCTCCGCCCAGTCCTCCGTGCAGCCCACCCGGGTGGGGTTGGAGTTGTACGGGGAGGAGGAGCGTTCCCTGATCTAAGTACGCAACAGTGCCGTGCATGAGTCAACACAGGCTAGTCCATTCTCCCCTGTATACGTCGAGCCGCCGGACGAC
>NW_027155108.1:9491-9885 GCF_002600585.1 Cystoisospora suis | reverse complement strand
GCTTGTGGAGGCCAGCTCACTCGCCGGTGAATCGAGCCGGTAGAAACACGGTTTCCACCCGATCCCGGGCAAGGAACCGTGCAAAATAAAAAAGAAATGCACATTAATGCACCTAGGAAACCCCACAGTCTGCGTCCAACGCGGAAGCAGAAGGAAATCCCCGCGGGCTAGAGCCGTCGAGCTAGGCCAAGCGTTCCATCACGTGCAGTGTGCATACAGGGAGTCGGTTGTTTTGCGCGAGAAACGCGTTCCGAGTGCGGGAACTGTTAATAAATGGATGGCTTCTAGTGAAGCCTAACGTTTCGGCTCTATTGGAGCCAGAAGGTATTAGCGGGCATGGTGGGACGGCCTCGAGCCGCACCAGAGGGGCTGCAGCACGACCTGCCGGGACCCG
>NW_027155108.1:8104-9106 GCF_002600585.1 Cystoisospora suis | reverse complement strand
TTCGGGACGCCGAAGCCGCCTTCGCGTAGTCTCTGGACACCAAGAATCATTACACTAGGCTTTGTGTTGGCGATCTGCTGGTGTTGCGTAGGGAGTTGGCCTCCTCCGGGGCTGAACTTCTCCCGCTATGGCCTAGTTGGCCCTGGCTTGCTATTGTTAGGTCGGGAGGCGAGTGATCTGCCTGGTCTAGGTGGCTGGAGAATTCGCCTGCTCCGTCTGTCACGTTGTCGACCTACGCGATCGATGTGCATCGATCTCCTGGTCCTGGTCTTGATCCTCCGGCCTTGGTGCTTTCGTTGTGAAGCGCGCGTGGTCCCTAGAATTGATTGCTGCTTTTGCGGCTCCGCGAGATTCCCTCCTTCTGTTGCATCGTTACGCCGTTTGAATCTAGGCAGGTTGCGGGTGCCTGCCTTGACTTCGTATGGTCTACGATCGCCATTCTGGTAAAAGTAGGGCACTATTTCGTGGAGATCGAGGCGGGATTGCAAAATTCTGGCACCTCCTCATAAGGGTAAATTTGTGTCGGAGTCATCGAACCCTCTTCCGGGATCGGGGGTCGAACCCAGGGAAGAAAGGGGAGCACTGAGATCCGTGACACTGCCCTAGCTCTGTGCGGCGTACGACCGCCACTTCGTTACAAATAGGCCACTATTCCGTGGCGACCGAGGCGGGATTGCAGGATCCTGACAGCCTCGGTCTCCCCGTACAACTCCAACCCCACAAGGGCGGGTTGCACGGAGGATCGGGCGGAGACCGCCAGTTAAGCTCTAGTGGAGGTTCTGCACACAGCTTTGGACGGAACGTGAATCGTTTGAACTTTTTCCTTGGGTCGAGGTCGGTGTGTAAACTGGATCCATTGTTATTTGGTGTGCGGGACTTAACTCATATCTTTCCTAATTGATTAATTCGATTGTGGGAGATCGGTTATCTCGATTGCGCGAGTCAATCGAGAGTGCACCTATTTCGGCCAACACCAATAGAGTATTGTGGGGAGCAGCCCCG
>NW_027155108.1:0-8016 GCF_002600585.1 Cystoisospora suis | reverse complement strand
GCCGAGACCCAACGCGACTCCCTGGGTAAGGTTCGTCTCGACAGAGCCCTACAGGCCTACGTTCTAATGTTGTCCGGGAGATAGGCGAAGCGGTCCTTTTTTGGGCGTCGTAGTTCCTCGTTTCTTTTCTTTGTAATTAGGGCAGCGGGCGAGAGTCGTCGGTTCCAGTTGTTGTAAGCGCCCCTTTCCCTTCTGTCGACCGCCCAAGGGCGTCAGGTTATCTCTCGTCGCCCGACATTAATACACTGTCCCACTTTCACTGCTCAAGAGAAGGGACGGGAGACGGGGAATGTGTATTGACTACTCTGCGCTCAATGGGACCAGCGTGAAGAATAGATACCCGTTCTCTCAGTTGGACGGTCTACGAGATGTACTTGACTGCTCCAAGGGTGTTTTCTAAGATGGACTTGCGGCCGGGCTACTACCAGATAGGTATCAGGGAAGCCGACAAGAAGAAAACGGCTTTCGGTACTCCTTTCGCATTCTCCGAATGGGGCGTCATGCCCTTTTGCCTTGGCTAATGCTCCCAGCGTGTTTCCTTCTGTGATGCATGAAGTGATCTTGCATTTGCTTGATAAGCCTGTTGCCGTCTATCTAGATGACATTCTTGTGTTTAGCAAATTGATAGTAGAGCACGGATCACACGTGAGGGAAGTCTAGGAGCGACTGCGCACGTACCGGCTTCACGCCTGTAGAGGAAAGTGTGAAGTTTTTAGTCGGTGCCGTTTGTGGGTTTCCTACTCTCTAGCGACGGTCTGTCCGTCTGTCCCCACGTCATAAGAAAACTGAAGCGCTAATCGAGTTGTGACGCGTTCGGAAAGCCTGTGCAATTCCTTTTTCGAGGAACACCGAAAAGAGTACACCGACTAAGGGTTCGGAACGAAGTGAACTCCTCTACAGGCCCACGGAAAGACTCGCAACTTTCTTTATCAGCCTTCGGCAAGATTCTCTGACACCGCTGCAGGCGTCCCCCCATCTCGGAGAGGCTTCCGTGTCTTCTCTTTCAGGGACGTCTTCACTGAGGGACCGACTGAGCACAAGGACCTGTCGATCCTGTACAGCAGAGGCCTGAGGCATTCCCCATCCTGAAAATCGATACTCCGAGTGTCCCGGTACCGATCAATTGCGATTTGGTCATGCGCCACTATTCTCAACCTGTGGCGGCTTACCACGTCTGGTAGACTAGTGTCCTCGGAGGTCATATATTCACAGGTGAAGTACGCTTAGGGAGCGGGTTTTCGAGTGTACACAAGCCGCCCTATCAAGCGTCCACACAACCCATGACATTTTAAGGGAAAAGGAACGAAGGTACACGTAATCGTCTGCTTCAGTGTGTCTGTTCCCTTTATAGAAAGCATACGCTACTGTCGTCGTTTTTCCGCTGACGCGGGAGAGAAAGAGGGGTCTCACTGTTCTACGAGGAGACGCCTCAAGACGTAACACAAGCTCGATAGTGAAGAAGCGCTACGTGCCTCGTCATATATTCGCGACACCACTGTCCTGCACGATACTATACACGTACATCCGCTGTTACCCGCTCACCTACCGTACGCGCACCCATGCATGATCGGGTGAATTCCCCGTTCCCTAGCAACGAATAGACTAGACAGAATGCCCTGGACACCGCTCTTTGCAGCAGCTCCATCATAGTGATACTGTTCCTCTTCTCAGGTCGTTCCATCCGGACTTCCGGAACTGTCACTTACTAGCAACTGCCTGAAAATAGTACTACTGATCTGTACTTCGGTCACCTTTCCAATCTATGACCGTTATATCAAGGGGAAAGTTGAAGGAGTGAACATTGCTCGTGGTCTCCCCCGCTGTTAGGAGGACACGAGTCACAACACGTACCTACGAGTGTACACTACAATAACCGCCTCGATGAAAACCGACTGAGATTTATTCGCGACAGAAGGAAGAGAGAGAGGCAGAAAACCCTGGAACAAGACGCGGTTTTGTCCATAGAAGCAGATGTGCACACACGCGTCCCATTACTGCACATACGTAGAGGGAAATATCTACTACACGTAGAGTTTTATGTGCGAGACAAATCGCAGCCCTCCAGGCGTCAGGGACACGACCTCCCTTGTCTCATTCCAGGCAGATGTACGGAGCAGCTTGGTCGAGGCCGCCCTTGACAAAGTGTTTAATATACCGCCCGCAATGGACTCTCCCGAGGACCTTAGATTGAGACCCCCGGGTGAGTCACACCCTTATCCGCCCTCAAGCACAGCTGGCCCGACCCTCTTGTCTATCCGGAGATCCGATGGCCCCGGACTGGTGTTCACCAGCCATGCAGCGTCCAGTGAATTTTGCTTTCAACGCTTACGCGCAAACGCCACCCTTCCGATGGACAGACTGCGGGTAGTAAGGACTCCTGAACGTCTCCCCTTACCCCCCGCAGTCTTTCTCATTAGCTGCCAGGAGCTATACACTTGGCACTGCGTGCATCTGTACAAAGGTAGGTCGTGCATTCTCCCAGAAATCTTCAGGATGACAGTGCCGGACACGGCGCTCTCCAGTCAGCACTGTCCCAGTTGGTGGACACACGACGCTTCACCTCGCAGTCTTGTAGTCTCTTTGTTAGCCAAAAAGAGCCACGCAGGAAAAATATCTGGGGCTCCCGTGGGTGGCCCTCATCCATCAGCATATGGCTGGCACATGGGAACTACCCCAGAAAACAGGCAACGTCGTTGCGCGGAGTACGCGTACGGCAACATGGGCCCACTCCGGTACCAACGCCGATGGCGACCAGAGTCGAGCGAAGAGCGACGTAGACTGACCTCGATATGGCGTTGGAGGACTATGAAACGACAGAGAGCAGCTTCGCCCGGTCATTGCAGTCCGGATGCTCTCCGTGTCCGCGGTACTCCTAGATGCTCAGTCGTATACGCTGGAGCACAATACTCAGTCTGGGCCCCTCCTGAACTGCCATGTCCATGATAGACAAAACTTGCCATTCTCAAAGGACCCACTTCGCCTGTCAGCAATCGATTTTGGGAGGCTCCTCGGTATTCAGGGAGACGCGTGCGTCCAGTCTTGACAATCACAAACAGACGTTTCAAACGCGCTAGACTGCGTCATCTTTGCCGGTGTTCAGGCCTTGGAGGGACGAACAGCCAGCGCCTGATTTTCAAATACAAGAGACTGAACAGCGCAGCGGCGAGTCCGGTAAGACCATAAGCGGATGCGGTGTCGCCTCTTTCCATGGCGGCGGAAATCAGAGCTGCCGCGCCTAAGGCGAGCACCAGGGATGCCAGAAGAACTGCAGTTACGATCATCGACCCCCGGAATCTCCGTCGAGTCCCAAGAAGTCCGCTGTCCATGTCTCCCGGCAGATTCTCGGGATCCCGACGCGCAGCTGGCAGCAGCGGCACGGTTTCTTGCTGCGAATCAAAGCCAAAGCTGTCAAAGAACGCACGACAACCTACACCGGGCAGACGACTGGCACCACGCGCACCAGTAGAGAGCGCAGGGGTTTGATAAGGAGCCTTTCGATCTGCAAGCCTGCGAGATGGAACCCCAGAAGACACGCCCTGACGTGTTGCCCTGTGAAACGACGGTGCTCCCAAACAAAGAAAGAACCGAAATGCTATCGCTGAGAGCAACAACACACCGAAAGCAGCGGCGCCTTTGAAGACCTTCGACAGCCCGTGGACCCCGGGCGAGTCTACAGGTTGCCGATGAGATCGATTCCTTGTTCCGCTCCTTGGCATTTTGCGTTCCGAATGACTTTCTCCCCTCAGCCTTTCGGCATTCTTCTCTGCTTCTGCCACGGTCGCACTCCGAGGTGACGAGTAGAGAAGCGTTCTTTCTCCTCCGTCCGTTCCACCTCGGCTGCCATCTTCAGAGCCGTCCATCATATATTGACCACGGAATACCGTCCCCTTCCGGTAGCATATGTAGACAGGCTCTGCGTTGACACCAACAGAGAACTCTCGCAGCTGGAACAATGCTGTCGACGAATTTTTTGCCTGGATAACGAAGGTATCCACGAATTTTTTGCCTGGATAACGAAAGATTTGCTCCATTGCTTCTCGTTGAATGAGCTGCACCCACGGCTCCGCCTCCGCGAGGCATGGTTACTGTCGCGCCACCTCCCTCGCAACGCGCTGCGTGTGTACAGCTGCCCCCCCCACGAGCCGTGTCCGGCGACTGTAGCGACCGTTTCCGATGTCAGCCCGGGACCCAGCTGGAGTCCTAAACCGGCTAGCGAGTGCTCGCGTGTATGTATTCGTTTTCGTTAAGAAGCATGTAACTCTGGCGTTTGTTCAACAGGAGTCTAAAGGGGCAGGCGGGTGTGTAGACTGGGAGGAAACAGGGGAGGACCTTTCTACTTACATGGAGTGCCTTCACGGCAGCTCGGAGCGATCGCTCCTGTGTGCCGGGTTGCGCCCTCAGACTTGTGGACTCGGGGTAAGCAGGGGGATACACTCGCCACGTCTGACTGCCGGTTCGAACCGCGCAGTGGCACTCCGGAGCGCCTCCAAGAGAGTTGGCTTCTTCGGCGGCGTTACCAAGCTGATGAACGCAAAACTCATCGAAGCCCTGAGGCACCCTGATCAAAAATGTCGGTCCTCCTACGATGCGTGTCTGTGAGCCCGTACGCCCCTTTTTGCTTGCGACTAAGGAGCCGTATCAGGGTGCAAAAATATTACAAGACTGTGCTTACCTTCATTAGCGGAAACCTGCAGCCAAACAGAAAAAGACCTAATCGGGGGAACACAACCGTGGATGCCAAAGAACTGTTTCACTGGGAGACGGGGCGCAATGCAACAGTTCTCACGTACTCTGTGTTGGTGTGCGAGCCTGTGCTGTGACAGTTTCACCACGTACGCGCCCTAAGACAAGCAGTGGAACACTCCTAAGACGTAGTGGCTCTCCCTCGAGCGGTGAGTTCTCAGGCAAGCGTAGTCTTTGCTTGTGATCTACCACGCCTGATCAACAGCTCGCACACTTACTAGCTTCGTCAGGAATCGTATACGGGACCCGACATGTGCGAGACAGGATCCAATAGTGGACTTTTCCAGCTCACCCTCTTTTTCATAATCTGGTTGCCAAATCTCAGTTTCGCGGCTACTACGGCACCGGAGCGGTAGCAGAGTGTCACAGCGGTTACTCGTACTGTGCTGAGAGGCCGTGCCATCGTGACCTCTCACGCTGATCTAGGAAGTCAGCGAGCCTGCTCCGGTCCTTTGGCACTTCCTTTTCCGCCGTCTTCAGGTTTCTCCAGGATACAACACCTACGTTGCTGCGGGCTGGCGGTGCGCAGTGTCTCGCCGGCATGCTGTCCGGTGGCCAGAACAAACGGCAGCTGGGGTTTGTCTCCACCTTCGCCACCTATATGGGGCGTTGTGCCGCGCCCCGCGTAGACGGCGTAGGCGATAGCATACATCCCAGCGTACTCAGTAGCGACGATTTCCTTCATGTACCGTAGCGGCTGAACTGAGATACTGCCTCAGAAAAAAACCATCAACACCAGCATCTGTCTGAGTGCAGGGAAGCCTTCAGTCGGTTTCCAGCAGCTTCGAGCAGTTTCTTTCATATTGAGTACGGAAGCAAAAGAGGAGGGGACCGAAGATGTCGGCACAGCAAGAAAGGTAGCGCCGAGGATTTTCTTCCATGTAAAGGTGGCTGAGTCCAACGAGGTAGTTGTTTCCGGAATCCAGTCGGAAGGATAGAAATCCACATACCAAAGAAAACGAACGGGCGAGACGCACTCCAAACAATAAGGGCACACGTCCTCGTCTGTTCCAACGTCTGTCCGTAGTTTACACAAAAACCAGCGCGCATTCTAGACAGGAGTGACAATAACAAACTACGCGAGTCTTCATCTTCAACAGAAAGATTAGGGAGACGGGGCGTCATTCTTCTGCGGAGAGAGGCTTCAGCAAATGTTTGAAGCCTGGTACTAAAGAAGGGCTACTCGCTTCCCCAGAGACGTTAGACCTCTCTGGCCTGGAGCGTACCACAGTCGCAAATTCAGCGCAGACGCGTTACGTATACACCGATATACACGCATAGCCAAGTGCATTCGTCTTCCCTCCTAACAAATGGAATGGACAGTATTTGTTGAACACCTGTCGAGTCAGCTGGCCTCGGGCATCGGTATATGTCTGGCACACGGAAGCATCCCAGTGCACTACTACACAACAAGAAACCTCATAACCTTTCATACCGCAACACGGGCCACGCCAGCACCAGCGGCGAAGCGACGTAGAGTAGACGGAGAAGCCACACAGGGACGACCTGGTCTAAGATTGCGGCACTGCGACAGCAGAGCAGCTTTGCCCGAAGCAGTCGCATGATTCCGTGGTTCCGCGGGTGCGGCAGCTGTTCACCAGTCGCGCGATCCAGGCAGCCCCGTGGCCCCCCGGAACTGCCAGAAGTTGCCCTGTCTTAGAAAAACAGAGGCGGGGTTTGCTGGGCAGCTCCCTTCGGAGCGCTCACGTAGACAAGGAAGGTGGAGCGAAAAGGAACGGTCAAACGCTGCTTCAAAACCGAGTCTCAATTGTCTCCAGTTGTTGGTCTGCTCGCTGAGATCCTCTTCTCATTAGGCTTCTCTCCCTCAGCCAGAGATAGAGGCGCCCGCGGAGCACCACAAAGACACCTACGGCAGCCATCACAGTGAATGCTGCAAGCCCGTAAAAGGTCGTGTCTTTCGTGAAATGAGACATAATAAGAAAAACGCCAGCTGAGAGCGCCAGGCTGAGAACAAGGCCCCCTAGTACGCTGTTGGCGCTTAAAGCCGAGGGCTTCCTTTGCTCTCCGTCGCCTGGTAGCGGCGGGGAGGGAATCGCCACATCGGTACTGCCTCCAGCAGAAGCGGGACTTGCAGCACGCGTCAGTGGCGGCGAACCAGAGGTGGGCGATTGTCCATCCTCTTCTTCAAATAGAGAATTCACGACCCGCAGGTCTCCGCCGCTGTCTCTGATGACGGATGTTTCTACGGGTGAAGAGGACCCATTGCCGTTAGGACCATGAGCCGGATGATCGGATGGTTGGGGACAATCTGTCTCGTGGACCGCGCGGACACTCCCGGAAACAGCGGAAGAACAAGTCCCGTACATATTCTTCACATCTGCGAGCCTCCGGAGTGTCGCCCCGGACGTGATACCCCGGCTTGAACCCCTCTGCACCGTCCACGCTCCGAAACAACGATTGGCCCACCCATCACCAAGATCGACAACGTTCCTAAAGCGGCCGCGTCCATCAGAGGCTTCCGAGTCGCGGCCAGCAGGCGTGATCCAGAGCATTGCCGCATACCGCTCCTCGTTCTACTTCTTCTCAGTCCGTACTTCAGAATGCCCTTCTCGTCCACAATTTCCTCGACAGCAAACTTAGACGGCCCGATTGCCAGCATACCCGTATTCGGTCGTTCGGAAATAGCGGCCGTTTCTCCTTCCTCCGCCCCACTTCGAGAGGCATTTTCCGAGCCCCCGGCTGGTTGCAGGTCCATTTTTCCACATCCGAAAAAAACTTCATCCCGTAGACGTCCCACCCATACAGTTTGCCACAAGAGTGGACGAACGGTCGAGGAATCCTGCTTGGCGTACCGTCCACCGCCACTGCGCTGACTCTGACCGCTGTTGCCGGGCCAGAGTGTTGCATCCAGTTCGCCGGCATTCAGCTTAAGAGGGGGGCGCACGGCAGGTCGTTAAGAGGTTGATACTGCATGCATTTCCCGACGGAGTCCCGAGGACGCTTTCCTTACTTGACCTACACTATAGACTCCAGCTCCTGCTTACCTGCCGGAGTCCCTCCTACGGGGGGTTCCTCCTCGGCGACGTTGGAACTGACAGTCTGGCCGATGAAACCGCGGGGAAACCCCTTACCGCGTTGCTTGCTGTTCTCGGCAATAAACCATTGTTCCACTTGGAGAGCGGTATACACACACGCCCCCTGTTGCGTTGCACCTCTACTTACTGCTTTCTTGTACCGTACACAAATGATCTGGGGGCGTTCTGGAATAGCATGACTGAATGAGTATGCCTTTTGATGTGCGAGAGAGGAACA
>NW_027155107.1:675-9294 GCF_002600585.1 Cystoisospora suis | reverse complement strand
GATGAAAGAGATAGAGCAAGAGAAACATATACACATACATAGACAGGTGATATACATAGAAATATACATAGATCTAGATATACACAAAGACAGAGAGACAGATACATACATGCATTGCTACAGATGGATGTGTCTGTATCTATCGCAGTGACGGGTAGATCAATTTCTCTTTCTCTCTTTCTCCTTCTCTTTCTTTCATTCATCTGTGTTTTGTATATAAGAGCGTCTCAGAGGCCTCTTCTACTGGATGCGGTGACGCCCGGCGTAATACAGTTTCATGTTCATCTTTGAGCTCGAACTGTGGGAAAGAAGAAAGATAGATAGATAGATTTAAGATAGATAGATTAAAGATAGATAGATAGATTAAAGATAAGTAGATAGAAGCAAACTCCAGGGCCTACGTTTTTCTTTTTCCTCTCTTCGCATACACCCGTGCAATTCTCAAAGCAAGCCCTCTTCCCACCCCTCACATCTACAGCAGATCTCTCTCTCTCTGTTTCTTTCTTTCTTTCTTTCTATTTTATTCTTCTTCTTCTTCCTCTTCTTTATCGCGCAATCTTTCTTTTGTCTTTGTGTCTTCCTTTCTTTGCTTGTTGCTTCAGCTTGTATCATCTTTGCATGCATGCATGCAAGTTGCTTACGCTTCTAGAACCCCGGGCTGCGCAAATCGATTCTTCAGGACATAAACCAGACCTGTCGTAGTCTCCCAGAATTTGACGAGTCCAAACTTTCTGTGCTCCTCGTGATCGAAGTGAAAAGTCGCTACCCATGCATGCATGTGCTTATCCCACAACGTCCCTAAGAAAGAGGGAAAGAGAGACAGAGGGAGAAAGAAAGAAAGAAAGAAGTGTATTGTCGTGCACATGTCTTCTTCATCCCATTCCGCCTCTCCACTCCTCTCATGAAGAAGAAGAAGAAGAAGAAACATGTCTCTAGAGAGAGAGGGGTTTCTTATCTCTTCAAAGCCGACCGGGTCACGAAACCTTACCTTTCCCCTCTCTCCATCGCTTTACCTCCCACCTATGTCTATATCTCAACCTCTCTCTCGATCTCTCTATCTTGTCAGTCTCTCTCTATTTCGTCTATCTACCTATCGCTATCTATCTTTAATCTACCTATCTCTCTCTCTCTATCTTTCTTCTTTCTCCCGTCCATCCCCTGTCTCTCTCATTCATTCCCCTCACATGCCCTTATCTCTTTTTCTCGTGTGCATGGGTTTCTCCTTGCTTGTTCAGGTGTTTTGCAGGCGCATGCAAGAAGCAAGGAATCCCAGCCTCTGACAACGTGAATATTGTAGAGCTTTTAGTAGATGAGGGAACGATAGGCGAATGGAATCTCCAGGGACTGCCCTCAGATGAGCTGTCTATACAGAACGGCATTATGGTCACGAGGTCTTCTAGATATTCTCTCATGGTCGATCCCCAAGGCCAGGCCTTGAATTGGATCAAAAAGAAAGAAGAAGCACGCATGGAAGGAGCTAAGCAATGTATTACCACTCTCACGAATCCCAGGTAAAGAAAGCCAGGACAGAAAAATAGAAGAAAGAAAGAGAGAAAGACGAGAGAAAGCGGGAGAAGAGAAAGAGAGAGAGAGACAGATGAAGAAAGAGAGAAAGATAACCTGCAAGAGATAGATTGATAGAGAGATTCGTTCAAGATAGATAAAGTAAGCAGAAAGAAGAGATAGACTGGATGGAGATAGATAGATAGAAGTGCATGCATCTTCTCTGCTGGAGGCTAATGATCAGAACTCTGGGAGCTTAGCTTGATTCGTATCTATCTACATATAGAGATTTCTATACCATCTATCAGCCTTGGTAGGACTGTAAAGAGAGAGGGTTGGTCGAGATTTTCTTTTTTCGCCTTCTTCTACTTCTTCCTCTTCTTGCCCTCATCCTGAGGAGGAGGAAGGCTGACGACTAGTTGAGACTTCTTATCCCCCTGTAGTAGATGAAGGGAGAAAGAAAGAAAGAGAGAGAGAGAGACTTCTCTAGGCCTTCTTATATTGAGTGGTACTTGTGAGACAAGAGATAGTCACGCAGCCTTTCTCCATATAGAGGTCATCTATCGTAAAGGAAAGAAAGAGAAAGAGAGAAAGAGATGATAAGGTGTACATATCTATCTATTCTCTTCGATACCATCTGCCTGGGTGGTGTATGTACAGTCTAACGTGACTTTGAGGCCTCTCTACTCTTCACATCGCAGACATATAGATATGGAGTCATCCATATATAGATATATGTCTATATATGGATGACTTCATCTCTATCTTTGATCTTTCTAGTTCCCTATCTATTTATGTATGGCTTTTTTTTGATGCCTAGCATTCCTCCTGACTTCTATGTGTCTATCTCTCTTCCACTCTATCAACCTATCTATCGATCGATCTTTCTTCTTTTCTTTTCTTTTCCTGTTAATGCCTTTGTCTGTAGATTGAAAGATCAGCTGGAATTCTGTCTCCAAGAAGGTCGGCCTATTTTGATAGAGGGGGTAGGAGACGAAGTCAATCCTCTTTTAGATCCGATTCTGGAGAAACAAGTGATAAGAAAGGGGAAGAAGAATTATATCAACTTCTCGGACCAACTGGTCGAGGTGAATCTTGACTTTACTCTCTACATGACGACAAAACTTGCCAATCCCCACTTCTCTCCTGAGCTCTCTGCTAAATGCACTGTCATAGACTTCACTGTCACACAAGAAGGTAAGGAAAGAAAGAAACAGAAGGAGGTGAGGGGGGATGAATCGATGCTAGACAATCGATGTATGAGAGTTCGAGGTGAGGAGGAGAAAGGTAAACAGAGATAGAGAGAGAAAGAAAGAGAGAGAGAGAGAAAGAGAGAGAGACATAGCCAGACAGACAGAGAGAGAGAGAAGGAGAGGCGTTGGACAGGGGTTTGAATAAGCAGAAGAAGAGAAGGGGAGGGGAAGAGAAAAAGAAGAGGGAAGAAGAAGAAACAGAGGAAGAGAAAAGGGACTAAAGAGGTAGAAAGAAAAGGCGAATGGAATGTGCAGTCATTCGTGGCCTCTGTTTTACATGCATGCAACAAGACTGATATATACATATACCTGTACATACTTGCAGGAGGGGAGTGTGTATGTACACTCCATGAAGTAGACTTTCAATGTGTCTATGGATACAAAAGAAATACAAGAACGTTAGACGGATGGAAATCTAAATACAAAGCAAAATTCTTTTTGCATGCACAGGAGAAAAAGGAGAGAAATGATATAACGAAGAGGTTTGTATCTACCTTGGCTTAGGTTGCCTTTCTTACGTACATAGCAAAGTTGAGAGAATCCCACTATCTTTAATGTACCTCTCCAATCTATCGTTAATCTATCTACCTAACTATCTTTCATCCATCTATCTTTAATCTATCTATGTATCTCTCCTCTGGAAAGTCTTTTTCTTCTTCTTTGTTGTTTTCCCTGTATGAGCGGTATAGATAAGAAAAGTTGAGACTCTCATTATGAGGAGAGGCAGGAGATACACACCTGTGCTGAGAAAAGTCCTCTCTCGAGCTTTCCCTTCTTAATCTTCTCTTCCTTCTTAATCTTCTCTTCCTTCTTAATCTTCTCTTCTTCTTAATCTTCTCTTCTTCTTAATCTTCTCTTGCTCCCAACGAGACTCTTTCTTTCTTTCTTTCTTTTTCTCCTGCCTTAGTTTATACCAATCTTCTTCTTTTTCTTCTCATCGCTACGAAATTCCATTACCTTGTCTCTTCTCTTCTTTCTTTATCTTCTCCTTCTTCTTCTTCTTCTTCTTCTCTCTCCTTCCTTATATCTCTAAGTCTCTGTTTCTCTTCTGTTTCTACTTAACTCCGTCTCTCTCTTCTTCTTCTTTTCTTTTTTCTTTTCTCCCTCATTCTCCTCTGTTCTCTTCCTTTCGATCTTCCCTCGCTGTCTCGCTTCCTGTCTCTCTTGTCTCCTTTGTGTAGGCTTAGAGCAGCAATTGCTAGGGAGAGTTCTATCCATGGAGCAGAGATCTCTGGAGGAAAGTTTGAATCTCCTCATGGAAGAAGTGACGTCAAACACCAAAGCTTTGCAAGTGCTGGATAGTCAACTCCTCGAGAGGCTATCCAACTCGACAAGTAATCTCCTAGATGATACAGAGCTTATCGAAGTCTTAGGCAATACAAAAGCGAAAGCGAAGGAAGTTGAAAAGAAACTGAAAGATGCACAAGAAAAGAAGACAGAGGTAAGTGGAGAGGTCATGATACTAAGAGAGAGAGAAAGAGAGAAAGATATGCAGACAGAAGGTTGTCGAGATAGATTAAAGATAGACAGGCAGATGGAGATAGATCGATTGAAGACAGATAGATAGATTAGTAGATAGATATCTATATATAGAGAGAGAGCGGCAGATATATACATATAGATAGGGAGATGATAGACAGGTAGGATTGTCAAAGAGGGGAGAAGGAGGTTTGGTTTGATATGCAAAGAGAGCAGAAGAAGAAAAGTTTTCCTTTCTTCTTTTTTCTCGAGAGAGATAGAATCTAGTGAAGCTTCTACCTAAGAAGAATCGTGTCTTCTCTCTTCTTCAACTTTCCTCCTATCTTTCTCTCTCTTCTGTCTTCTTCTTCTTGTTGCGTTTAGATCAATGAAAAGAGAGAGCAGTATCGACCTGTAGCGACAAGAGGGTCAGTGCTTTACTTCTGTACGGTGGAAATGTCTTTGGTCTCATGGATGTACAACTCCTCTCTCTCTCAATTCCTCGAGCAATTTGACCTTTCTGTCTATCGATCGGAGAAAGTCCAGCCGACACATAAGCGCGTTGAGAAGATAGTGGATTATCTTACCTACCAGGTAAAGACACCTCCACACACTCCCCCCATTCTCCTGTCAATCCGCCTATATACCACACATACATATCCTTATATACGAGGGGTGTACATAGATATAAGAAATAGATAGGTAGGTGGATAGATAGATAGATAGTTGGGTCCATCGCTGCCTTCATGCGGCGTTCAGCATATATGCATAGAGCTACATAGGAGAGGTTGTTTGTATACATGTCTGCGTGTACATACAGATGTATATACATATAGATAGATAGATGTGGATATAGATGTATGCATGTGTACATGGCTGGGAGTAGGGAAGGCGTTTCTCAATGTGTATGGGAGAAGGTAGACATGTAGCTGGACGGGAGGGTGTCTATAAATCGATATAGAGAGAGAAAGACCTTATCCAGATGACATTGCGAAGACGGCGTAAATGGACCCTGTCAACTGATGCCTCACCACTCGTCCACACAAGTATACGACACATATATATACATGTATACATATATATATATATATATGTATATATATATATGTAGAGAGAGATATATGTATATATATACATATATACATATATATATGTATATATGTATATATGTATGCATCTGGATGGTTACAGGCGTATGTGAGAGATAGATTTTTTGCATGACTTGCTCTGTGGATCAGGGAAGGGAGAATCGCGTTAGCGGCACACCCACAGCCAAAATTAATGTGCATGCAGCGTCGGCCTGGCTCTATCTATCTATCTATCTTTGATCTATCTATCTATCTATCTTTGTTCTATTTTTCTAGCTATCTTTGATCTATCTATCTATAGAGATCTTCAGTACGCACACATCATCCATTGGTATGAAGGTTCTCTGTATGAGTTGAGGAGGTCTGTGTATAGAGAGATCCAGAGAGATAGGCCGAGATTTCTCTGTACATACACAGAAGCTTATTTGCTCTATACCTCTATGTATGGTAGAAGCTTCCGTGCTGCTACCAATCCAGGGAAATCTTGAGTTTCCTCCTCCGATATGTCGATGTTTCAAGTGTACGTACACCTCCCACCTGTACTTCCTTCTGGCGCGTCAGTCTGCCCTTTCAAAATCCCCGTCTTTCTCTTCTTTCTTGCTTCCTTTTATCTCTCTCTCTCCTCTCCGACCGTATCACTCACTCTTCTTTTCTTAACAACTTTACCTTCTCTCTTTCTTCTTATTCTTCTCTATCTTTTCTCCCCGAGATTCTCGTCAACTCTCCGTTTACCTTCGACTTCTCTTCTTTTCTGCCTCTTCGCATACCTATTTTTTCACCACCTTTCTTTCTTTCTTTCTTTTTTTCTCTCTCTTTTTCTTTCTCTTCTTCTCATCTTTCTCTTCTTTGTAACTTTCTCTTCTTCTCATCTTTCTCTTCCTTGTCTCTTTCTTTGTCTCTTTCTTTCTCTGTTGCATCTTCTATGTCCTTGCAGGTGTATCGCTATGTGAATCGGGGATTGTTTGAGCGACACAAGATGACATTTGTCATGATGGCTGCACTCAAAATTCTCCTCACTGCAGGAGAGCTCACCAACGCTGACGTCTCTCTTCTTCTTAATGCCGGAGCAGGTACACACTTCGTCCAAGAAAAAGAGAAAGACAGAAAGAAAAGAGAACGAAAGAAAAAAGAAAAAAGCAAGAAAGAAAGAAAGAAAGAAAGGAAAGGAGAAAAACAAGGTACAGCAAAGAAATGTCTTTCTTGTCTTCTTTGGGGGTAGGCGTCGTCTAAAAGGATCGGCTTATAGTCGGATATAGATGTATATAGGAAAGAAAGAAAAAACGATAGAATTTCCTCTTCACATTCATGCATAGGACTTACCACACTCACGCTGGCCCTTAGCCACTCTCAGGTCACCTCTCCACCGAGCTATCTCTCTTCAGTCTATCTTTATCTATCTAGCTAGCTAGCTTTGTTTTTCCGTCTATCTTCTGTCACGCCATACATCTCCACAGACATGCATGGCTGTCTCCATGTCTAGATGTGTGTCTATGCTGACCTGTATCTGAGAATCTATAGCTGTATGGGAGACTCATAGAAGGATATTGTTGTCTAAGTAAAGGGGAGGTTATACTCCTCAAGAAAAAGAAGAAGAGGAAGAAAGAGACAGGTCTTTCTTCTCCATTTCGTTTTCATCTTTTCTATCTGCCAGTGGCTTATCCCCCTTGTGCTAGAAAGAAGTGCCATTGCATGCATATCAAGACTGCCGTCATCCTGAGCTTTCTATGGAGAAGCTTTACGTCCTCTCTTTCTCTTTCTGTCTTTCTCTCTCCTTCTCTCTCTTCTCTCTCTCCTTCTCTTGTCTCTCACTTTTTCTCTCTCTATCTTTCTGTACCTATTTCATTCAAACAGAATTCATTTGTATTTCTCCCTTCTATATAAAGTATTTTAGAAGCCCTCATGATGTATATTCAATACATATGTGCATATGTGTCTATATATATATATATATGATATATCTGTATAGGTCTCTATAGATATGGAAATCCTTGACACGCACCTCTCTAGGAAGAAGCCTGCCTCCTTAAGATAGAAGAGCTCTTCATCTTCTTATGGACTGAGGCTTCAAAATCTTTCCTTTTTTTCTCCTCCTTTCTTTCTTTCTTTCCTTCTTTCTTTTACCTCCTTTTCTTTTCTTCTCTTCTCTCCGCTTCTTCTTCTCTGGTCTACTTTTGTTTCTTCTCTCTACCCAACTTCCCTCTCCTTCTCACTCTTTCTAACCTCTTTCTTATCTCTTTCTTTGCTTAGGTTTAGATGAGAAGGCAGAGAAGCCTTGTCCCTATCGCTGGCTAGGTCAGGATTCAAAGGTTTGGCTTAACGTTCTTCAGCTCTCCCGTCATTCCTTTGGACGAGAGCAGTTGCAATTCTTCTGTGAATTGCCGGATATTCTTGGCAAGAATGAAAATGCTTGGAAGAAATGGATTGAAGAGAATGAGCCAGAGAAACAAAACATTCCCGATTACGAAGATCGACTGCGCATGCAAAAGCCCCTAGGAGCTTTCATACGACTCTGCTTGGTAACGAACCCATCGCCGCTCTTATTGAAATGCTTCTCTCTTCCTGTAGATCTCCGTCAAGATAGGTCTATGGAGACACGGAGAGGTAGAGGGATTGTAGATAGATAGATAGATAGATAGATGGCCCACTAGAGGGATACACGGTGTATAGCTAACTGGCGTCTATGGACCTATAGATGTATGTTATATATATATATGTGTCTCTGTCTTCATGGGGAGATAAACAGTTAGGTACAGAGAGTATAGATGAAGAGAATACAGATAAGTAGATAGACAGGTAGATAGACGGCGTATATGTATACATCTCTCTCTCTATATATATATATATATGCATAATTGAATCTTTCCAGGTATATGGGTGTGTACGACACGTCTGTCGTTGCGTCGAGTTGGAGAGGGCAATGCAAAGGGAGACAGAAGGGACAACTACTTGATCTGTCTTTTTTCTTCTTTCATGCGTAGAGAAAGAGAGGTGCTAGAAAGCTTTCTGTAGTGCGTAGTGTGAAGGAATACCTCTCCTCGAGTGTCTCTCTGTGTCTCTTGGAATGACGGCTGTACCTTCATCTTTCTGTACGAGGCTCTTCTATCTTTCCGTTTGTGCTTCTCTCAACTACTCCTCGTCCTTCAGACGCAGCAAGAGACACTTCAGCGGATCGAAGATGAGCGAGAGAGAGAGAGAAAGAAAGAAAGAAAGAAAGAAAGTTAGAAGTTCCTCGTAGCATCATGAACTCCTTTGTCTTTACATCGCCTCTTCTTCTCCTCTATCACCCTTTCTTCTTTCTTCTCTTCTTTTCTTTACAG
>NW_027155107.1:276-515 GCF_002600585.1 Cystoisospora suis | reverse complement strand
TTCTCACTCTTTCTTTTTCTTTCAGCTTCGCGCGTTACGAGAAGATCGCACAGTTGTCTCGTCGGCTCGTTGTATCGAGAGTCTTTTGGATAGTCGGTATACGGAGCCAGTGACTGATTCAATTGAATCGATTTGGCAAGAGTCCCAGAGTCGCATTCCTGTCCTTTTTCTTCTGTCTCCTGGGACCGATCCAACGTCAATTATCGACGAACTAGCGAAAAAGAAGAAGAAATTCCCGA
>NW_027155107.1:0-246 GCF_002600585.1 Cystoisospora suis | reverse complement strand
GAGAAGATCAAAAATAACTTCCTTTCAGGAGGATGGACGGTTCTGCAGAATTGCCATCTTGGATTGAACTTCATGTCGGAGATTGAGGAGCTCCTTCTCAAAGTCCAAGATATCTCGAAGGTACGGAAAATAGGCACGAGGACGCCTACACACATTTTTAAAAGAAACCTCTTAAACACTCGACTCACCTATATATACCCGAAGTTACACCTACCAGTCTATCTATGTATTTACCTATCTATCTTT
>NW_027155106.1:3851-3980 GCF_002600585.1 Cystoisospora suis | reverse complement strand
TTTAATCGACTGGTGCCAGGTAGACAAATGATATCTGATAGGACGGAAAGAAAAGTAAAAAGGAAAAAAGCTTCTTCTACACCTACAAGTCGTACATAAAAACCTATCATACATATACATATATATATA
>NW_027155106.1:0-3471 GCF_002600585.1 Cystoisospora suis | reverse complement strand
AGAGACTGCTAAGCTGCTACAGTGACTGATCGGACGTTAAAAGACATACAGCGAGACAGATAGATAGATAGAGAGATAGATAGATAGATGTAGATATCTGTTGGTCTTCTTCTTCCTTCTTCTTCTTCCTTCTTCTTCTTCCTTTTTCTTTTTCTTTTTCTTTCTTTTCGTACTTGATGATTCTTCTTCGCCAGTTACTTCTCTTGAAATGAGGGTCCGGAAAGCAGAAGAACATCTTGGATAGCTACAGAAAGAAAGACAGAAAGACAGAAAGAAAGACAGAAAGATAGACTGGAGGGGAAGAATACAGGGAAGAAAGAGGTGTATAGAGATATGTAGACAGATGCATGCAGTGAGTTGCGAGAGAAGGAGAAGAAGACGTATAGAAGAAGAAGAAGAAAAGCAAAAAAGAGAAGAGAAGAGCAGTAGAAAGGTCTGCATGTACACAAGATAGACATATTGATATAGCTCTCTCTCGCCTTCTGTATGCACATTTATACAGCCACCTACCTATCTAGATCCATTTGCCGCTGATCTATTTTTATCTATCTCTGCATACAAACGTGTACATACATATGTATGTACGTAGAGATATATATGTCTATATGTATACATATGGATATATATACCCAGAGCATGTACATGCACGCTTACGAGTCACGTGACCCCCTCTATCTTTTTGCGTGGATAAGCTCTCTCCCCTCCTTCGTCTTCTTCTTTTTCTTTTCTTCGGAAATGTCTGGAGAAATGAGGATGTAAAGCTTTTTCTTCAAGTCACATGACTAACAGACAGAAAACACGGAGAATATCTAGCCGCGTTCAACTATAGGAACAGGAGCCTTTCTTCTGGTGTATGTACACCCGAGCAACAACAACAACAGGAAGGGTTTACCAAGTGGAATGAAGAAAAAGAAAAAGAAAAAGAAGAAGATTAGCTAGCCATAACGAGAATAAGAAGAACAAGATCTAGACACCTCACACACACGTAGAGACACATTTCTCCTTCTCAGTTGTATTCCGAGAGAAATAAAAGCGAACGAAGAAATCTAAATAGAAACAGTCAAAGAGAGAAAGGAAAAGAAGAAGAAGAAATCTCTCTCTCTTTCTTTCAGCTCAGTCTTCTTCTTCTTGTCATGAGGAAAAGACGTCGTGTGAGAATGGCGAGTAGGAAGAGTAGCATTGACAGCAGTAGTAGTCATAGTAGTAGTAGTAGTCATAGTAGGAGTAGGAGTATGGGGGGTATTAGTATTAGTAGTATGTGTTTCGTACCTGTCCTTTGCGGATATAGTTGACGAGATATTTCATTGCATTCGTCCGGATGACGGAAATGTTGCTATACTACAAGAGAAGGCACGATAAAACAAAGAACGAAAGAAAGAAAGACAGAAAGAAAGACAGGAGAAAAGAGAAGAGGAAGAAAACAACGAAGAGAAGGAAGGAAAGAATGAAAGCAAGAAGGAACGGGGAGATAGAATGGGAGTGTCTCTGCATGTCTATGTATGTAGATCCATGTCTGTATGTCCATTGTATGCGGGCTTTCCTTGGCAATTCTTATCAGCAGCAGCAGCATTAGCATACAGACAAACTTCACATTCAACACATACATATCCTACACATTCTACATATATACCTACATATATATATATATATGATACATAGGTGATAGGTCCATACTCATAGATACATAGACCCGTCCTCATTAACATTTATAGAAATCTTCATGACTATACATCACTACAAATACATAGGCATACCTAAATACGCATACATATACACCTCTATATATATATATATGATTAGATATAGATATACATCGACATATAGATATACATATAGATATACACACACTTACATATAGATATACACTGACATGTAGATAGACATATAGTTACACCTAGATATACATTTACATACATAAGGGCATACATATACACAGATATATAATACACTTATTAACATAGAGATGAGTGTAGAGGAAAGATGCGCCTTGCATAGAGCGAAGCGACAATTCATGGAAGAGAAGAGAGACATCTGAAGTATCAGTATTAATATTGACTGGAGACACCCTCCCTCTCCCCATATACAATTCAACGCCGATCTACACACGCAAAGGCATACATACCCTTCTCTATACACACTTCTACGCACATGTACCTATCTATCTTCGGTCTTTCTATCTTTATCTGTCTTTAATCTATCTGTAGACTTACTGTCTCTATCTTAGAAGGGAGTGTGTGATAGATGTAGATGCACATAGGCCGAGAGAGCAGTCAAGAGAAAGATGAAGATTCGAAAAGTAAGAAGAACGAAGGATTAAGAAAAAGAAGAAAAAAGATCATTGAGACTTCTGTTTCTTTCTATCTATAAGAAGAAGCGGGAGGAAAAGGAGAAGAAGAAGAAGAGACCTACTTTTCCTGTAGCTGCGTGTTGTTCTCGTAGAGCGTCGATACGCTCGCCGACGTAGTTCGTAACCTACATTATCATCAAAAAGCAGAGAGATATTGAAGAGGTGTACATACACCTGGCTAAAGATGCTTTTCTGTTTGTATTGTAAACTTTTCTCTCCATGAAGAGAAAAGGATGGCCTTGAAATGAAGGGATAATTGGAGAAACAAAAGAAAGCAAAAGAAGAAGAAGAGAATTAAAACGGAGTGATACAAAACACTCGGGGAGAACTAGGAAGAGAAGACGAGGAGAGAGAGAAAGAAAGAGAGAAAGCGTGGTATGCTTCAGAACTTGCTTTGCACAGGGTAAGGGATAGGGAGGTGGATAGATAGATAGATAGATTAAAGATAGATAGATAGATTAAAGATAGATAGATAGATCAAAGATAGATAGATAGATAGATCAAAGATAGATAGATAGATAGATAGATAGATCAAAGATAGATAGATAGATAGATAGATAGATAGATAGATAGATAGATCAAAGATAGATAGATAGATAGATTAAAGATAGATAGATAGATAGATAGATTAAAGATAGATAGATAGATTAAAGATAGATAGATAGATAGATTAAAGATAGATAGGTAGATAGATACTTTGTATTGCTATTTCGAAATTGCATGCCAGCAAGGGGGTAGAGCATGCATTTGAAAATGCACTTAGAAAGACGAGAAGATTTTTCTCTGTTTCCTAACTAACACCTAGAGATGAAAGGAGCTAGAGAAGTTCACTTGCTCCCAGGATGATTTAACTCTTTAGAAAGGTAATTCTAGGCCGCCTGCTTGATCTTAATCTCTTCGGCGGTTTCTGTTTGCTCCGGTAGTAGATGTGAAAGATATCTATGAAGGAGGGAAGGCCTATACCTATATAGAGATACTATGGTAGGTAGATCTAGATGGAGGTCTGTAGGCGTTCGAAAGTAACTCTAGTAGTTAATACTACGATCTTGACGACTGATGTGCCTCTCAGCCTTACGAATGCATCTAAAATACACCTCTAAGAATGGTGACGTAAGTACATGTAT
>NW_027155105.1:216-20946 GCF_002600585.1 Cystoisospora suis | reverse complement strand
TCTGTCTATCTATCTATCTATCCACCTACCTATCTATCTATCTATCCACCTACCTATCTATCTATCTATCTATCTATCCACCTACCTACCTATCTATCTATCTATCTATCTATCTATCTATCTATCTATCTATCTATCCACCTACCTATCTGTCTATCTATGTGCATCTAGTTCACTTCTTACTACAAGGTTTTGAAGCAGAGAACTACTGTTCAAAGGACTCAATTCTCTCCGTGTTGCGAATGAAAAGAGCTTAGACAATAACATAGGCGTGCATCTCTACACGAGGCGGGAGGGACTCCTTTCTTATCTTTCTCGTGAATTCTTCTGTTCCTTTTTCAGCAAGCGACGGAGACACTTCGGTGGGCGTCTCCTTTCACTAAAGTTTTTCATGGGAGAATGGAAGATGGAAATGTATCTTGGTTTCTCAATGGAAAACTAAATGTATGTCACTCACATTCTATCTAGCTTCAATCCATCTATCTTTAATCTGTCTATCCTTAACTATCTACCGAGTTTTGAAATTTATCTATCTATCGCCTGTGTGTGTCCCTCTCTTACGGCATTACTTGTATAGGTTTCCATGCACTTTTCTTTCGAGTGATTCTTTCATATATCTATCTTTCTCTCTCCCTCTGCATTCTTCTTTTCCCCGACATCGTCTCTCTCTCCGTCGTCTCTAAGAATGCAGTTTCTCCAACAACTTCCCTACATCCTCTGTACATACATATCTATCTTTCTATATATGTATGTATATGCATGCGTGTACGTGCTTATATCGATGAGTGAGGAGAGACTAGATGTCAAGCACTCGATACTATGGAGGTGTTCGTCGATACGGAAACTATCTATTATATACCTCACTACTTGATAGATACACCTATACAAACAACAGGCGACTTATCAAGCATGAAGACACTCTATCTCTCTTCATGTATCTATCTCCCTACGTGTTTACCAGAGGAATAACTTTCCGTTTTATTCTTTAATGATGTAGAAGCGAAGCTAGTTGATCTCCATAGTAGACCATACATACCATTCCGTCGTCTGTCTCGCGTGGCTTTCTTAGACAGACCGAATAGACCGAGAAAGAAAGAAAAAAAGAAGGAAGTCAGAATACACTTTCTTTCTCCCTCCCTTTCTCATTTCTTTACATTCGTATCTTCTTAAAATCTACCGCCTTCATGCAAGCGAAAGAAGCATCCATTCTCTCCACACACCCTGTCTATACTCATGGATATGTATGTATAATATATATGTATATATACATAGGCATATACACGTACATACATGTGTGTGTTGATACACCTGTATTCTGTCTGTGTCTCTCCGTGTCTGACCACATTCATGTCTATCTATCTATCTACATGCATGTGTCTGCATATGTATAAATGGCTGGCTACTCAGTCCAGGTATATCTAGATGTATGTACGTAAGTGGAGATACAAGCGTCTCGTTGTATTGGGTTGTCGAATACACATGCTGGAGATACGAAGAAGATAGAGAATGGCAGATGTAGAGAGAAGAGAATTGAGGAGAAGATCTCTTGCGTTGTGTTTGTTTCCTGTCTCTTTTCATGTAGGTTTGCGATAACTGTGTAGATAGATGGGCTGAGAAGTTTCCTAATAGAATCGCCCTCATATGTGAAGCTGATAATCCTGAACATAGTACTGTCGTCACTTACAAAAAGCTTCTTCGTAAGTTCTTCGATTCAACACAACCCTTGTTTCTCTCTTCTTCACTCCTCTTTTCTCTTTCTTCTTCTTCCCCTCCTCCCTCTCTCTTCTTCTCTTTCCTCTCTCTTCTTCTCCCCTCACTTTACCTCCTCTTTTCTCTTCCTCTCCTTCCCTCTTCTTTCTTTCCTGGCTCTCTTTCTGTGCTTCCTTCCTTTTCCTGATTTTCTTACTTATACCTCTCATAGACTAACTGATCCCTTCTACTTCTATCGCGTCGGCTGTTCACCCGCCAAGTGTAGAGACACTTGAATGTACCGCACAGTATCTCTGTCGTCATCTTTCAGAGCAGCCTCTTATACGCTGTTCTTTTCCTCTCTACCGTATCATGGCCGTGGATTCAATCATGTGCTCAAGTAAACTTCTATCTGCCTCGCATACCAACGAAGAAAAAGAGAGAATGAAACGATACTCTAGAAGGTGGTCGTAGTGTCTCTATAGGGTAGTAGTGTCTCTATATGTGTCTCCAGTATCTTCTTATCGATCTTTCTGGATGTCTTCGCGTTCAGCCTCTCTCGTTGGATAGCCGTCTCAAGTCTCACAGATACATAGACATGTATATACACCTATGTCCATCTATACACAAATCTATAAGCTTATATACATCGAGTTAGAGTCTATACAGCAGGCACTCTGTTCATCTCCCTTCTTTCTTCTTTTCTCTTGTTTTCTCTTCCTTCTTCTTCTGCTTCTCAGAAAATGTCTGTCAGTTTGCGAATATGCTAAAGAGGCTAGGTGTACGTAAAGGAGATACAGTCACCATCTATCTTCCTATGATACCTGAGATTGTCTATGCTATGCTTGCATGCACTCGGATAGGAGCTGTTCATAGGTAAGAAGAAGTCAAACCTATCAAGGAGAAAGAGAATACAGTCTTTCTGTTCTCTCTTCCTCCCCTTCTTCTTTCCTTAGTTGATAGAAGCATCTAGTGTGGAAGGAGTAAGAGTGTCCGTCCTTCCTTCTTTCATTCATTCTTTCTTTCTTTCTTATCCATTTCGATGTGGAGGAGCCCCGTGATTTGTCTATCTCCTCAGAAGAAACAATCTAGGGTTTCTCCTTTCTTTCTAGTCAGAACCTGCTTTCATCTGTGTGCGTATCTCCTAAGAAGTAGCAAATCACTATCTGTTTCTCGCGGAGATCACCGGAGGTCCTAAACTCTTAAGAGCAGACAGCTCGTATAATGTATCTCCTTCTCTATATCGACAAGATAGTAAGTGAGTTAGAGTATGCAGATGGTAAATAGGATGTATATCTTTATTGGAGAGCTTTCCGTATCTTCTTAAGATCCGGTCCTCTGTCTTCCTATGTAGTCTTACATGTCTATCTTCATCCTCCCTGTGCAAAGATGAGAAGTGGATGTATGCTTATATGCTCTAGATGTATGGGGGTTTTGACGAAGTGCCGATAGAAGATAGGAGATAGCTAAAGAGAAAGATAAGGAGCCCGAAGATCATTTGTCTCGTCATGGTACGTACATACATGGGGAGAAGATCTCTCCATACATCTATATCGATTGAAGAAATAGCAAGAGGAATGGCAATGAAGGCTCCAGTCAAAGGCGGCTGTAAGCATAACGGTGCCGATTGTTTCGCCACCTTTGCTTTCTTTAATGAGCCGAAAGATAGCACATACACAGGGACATGAGAGAGAGAGATAGGTACATCAAGACAGTCTCTTACAGAGATAGCTGTTTCACTTTCTACATGCATAGATAAGTCCCCTTTCTCTCTCTCTCTCTCTGTGTATGTGAAGTTTTGGTCACCTGACGGGAAGCATATGTTCTCTCTCTCTTCTCCTTCTTAGTGAATAAAAAACCCCTTTCTACCTACCTCCCGCTGTCTCTGCTCTTCTTCCTCTTCTCTCATCTGTTTTGCGTCTTTCTCTCCTTCTCACTCTTTCTTTCTTAGCATCGTCTTCGCAGGATTTGCAGCGAATAGTTTAGCGGAGAGAATTCAAGACTCCCAAAGCCGAATCGTAAGCCATCCAATTGCTCGTCCTCTCTCCCCTCTCTTTTTTCCTCTCTTCTTCTCTTCTCTTGCTTCTTCATTTATCTCTTTTATCTTCTTCTCCTGTCCCCTTGTCTCTTCTTTCGGCACGTCTTCTCTCTTCTTTAGACAAATGGAGAAAGACAGAAAGAAAGAAAGAAAGGAGTTGTTAATTGCGTAGACGGACGATTGAATGGCAAGAGTGATCAAGAAGTCTTCCTTCTCTTCTATGTTAAGATATCTATTCATACGTATACATATCTGATTAATACACAGATGAAGAGGGAGAGGGTGGCACATCTCCTTGTAAAGGGATGAGATCGTAGGAAAAGAGGAGAGAGAGATGTGTATACGTATGGATGTAGAGGGGTTTGTGTTTTCTTTCGACGTGTATGAGAAAGAGAGAGAGGTAAAAGATAGATAGATAGATGCATCTGTACCTTTGTGTCTCTTGTTCTTTTTTGTCGTGGATCTTTTTATCTTTCGAGACATTCAGAAGGCTTTCTTTTCTTCTCTCCAGATGACCTCGAAGCCCTAAGCAATCACTCTAACGGCAGTTGGAATTTCCTTCATCTTTCTCTTGTTTGTTGATAGGTCTATTCTTCTCTCTTCTGTTGAAATACTTAGCAACTTTCATCGAAGCTCTCTGTACAGAGTGAGGTTCTTGATACAGGAAGAGACAAAGAACGAAACTGATCATCTAAGGTATCCTCTCCTCACGTGTCTCTTTCTCACCTGTCTCTTCCTTTCGTTGTGGTATCATTCTTTCTTTCTTTCCCGTCTTCTCCTATCTCTTTCTTTTTTTCCCATTTCTCTCTTTCTTTCTTGTCTCTTTCTAATCTTTTCCGAGTATCTTTCTTTCTTTCTTTGGTCTTCTTTCTTCTTTGTTTTCGTTGTGTAGTTGGTAACTGCAGATCAGAGTACAAGAGGAGGGAAGGTCGTGCATCTGAAGGAGATCGCTGACGCCGCCCTCGAGCAATGTCCTTTGGTACAACATGTCGTTGTCTTTCGGTGTAAAGGTAAAGATCTCACTCCCCCTCACTCATTCTCTCTCTCTTTCTCTCCTTTCTCTTCTTTTTCTCTCCCTTTTATCTCTTCTTCTCTCTCTTTCGCCTCAGTCTTTCTCTCTTTCTTTCGTAGTTTCTGTCTCTCTCTGTACACATCTGTCACTATGTTATCGTCCCTTCTTAAGGAGACAGAAAGAGATAGGAAAGAAAGGAGAAAGACACACCGTGAATTTTACGGTTCTACGTTCTTTCCGGAGTTTTTTCTTCTTTTCATTTGGGGTGTCTCTCTCTCTTTCTCGACCTCATCATTCCCTCTCCCTCTTGACACAGAAATGTCTATATAGCCTCGTCAGTCAGTCTCTCCTCTCTGTTTCTATATGCATATGTAGACATGGGCTCAATACACATCATGTCTTTCTACCTACGTCTATGTGGTATACTGCTTATAAAGTACATACGTCTACATTGGTATCTCCATATCTCTTCTATCTATGTATCCATCTCTTCTTTTTTCTCCATCCTGCTACTGTCTGTTCTTCTTCTTCGTCTTTTTCATTCCTTTCTGCTCGTGAAAGTCATCGGCTCTTTCTCTTCATGTCATGTTTCTTGTCTCTGTGTTGAATGCGTGCGTCTGCTGTCTGTAGGAGATCCTGTAGAGAAGTGGGTGGCTGGACGTGATATCTCTGGGACAGACCTCCTACCTCAGATGCAGCCCTATTGTCCTCTCGAGGTCATGGATAGCGAGGATCTTCTCTTCATTCTTTACACATCTGGATCGACTGGCAAACCCAAGGTAAACAAACATCTCGCCTTTCTTTCTCTCTCTGTCTCTTTCTTTCTCACCATCTCTTTCTTTCTTTATTCTTTACATCGTCCTGCATCTCTCTCCTATTTCTACAAATACATAGTCATACTTGTTCAATCGTCTATATCCTTTTCTTCATACACACACAGGCACACACGCAGACAAAGAGAAAGACAATGAGAGAGAGAAGAAAGCGGAGAAGATTCGTGATTAACTCTTCTATTCTATTTTACCATGGAGGTGACTAATTTCGCTCTCTATCTATTTCCCTCTCTGTATATATGTAGATAAATAGATAGGTACACATGCACATTATGAGAATGTCAAGGAGAAAGATGTTTGCTAGAAGGGTAAGAATAATGAAGAGAAGAAACGGGAGAAGAAGGAGCATTCTGCCTACCTTTCCTCTGTCTGTCTATCTTCAATCTATCTGTCTGTCTATCTTTAATCTATCTATCTATCCTTTATCTATCTATCTATTTATCTGTCTTCAATCTCTTTGTTTTCTTTTTCATTCCACTTGTTTTTCCTCCCTTTTTGTGTTTTTTTCTCATCTTCATGGTCTCTTTTTCATTTCCTTTCTTTCTTTGTTTCTTTGGTGTCTTTTTTTTCTTTCATCTCTCTCTTTTGTGTGTGTGTAGGGTTTATGTCATACAACAGCAGGTTATCTCTTATACGCGGCTTTAACACATCGCTATGTCTTTGATTACCACCCTGGAGATATCTATGCATGCGTGGCGGACTGTGGGTGGATAACAGGCCATTCGTATGTTGTCTATGGGCCTCTATGTAACGGGGCCTCGACGCTTCTCTTTCAGTCCATGCCAACCTATCCCAATCCAGGAAGGTAAAAAAGACGCCTCGTTATCTCCAGCTTTATACTCATTCTCTTCCTGACAGGAGATACACTCGTAGAAAGAAAGAAAAAAGATGCAAAAGAAGAAGGTCTCCCTCCTCTTATTCTTCTTCCTGTTCTCTTTCAGTTGAATCATCGTGTGATGGTTTTCTTTCCGATGAAAGAAAGAGGATCTAAGTTTCTTTCTTTCTTTCTTTCTTTCTTTCTCGTTCATTTCCGGCCGGAGGTATCATGGTGTACGGAGGGAGAGAGCTGTACTCTACCGTTTATAGCTTTGTGCTTCCTTCTTTGTTTTCCAGTCGCTTTCTGTCTCGTCCCATTTCTTCTTGTCGTGGTAGAGTGAAGAGAGAGAGATATGAGAGAGAGAGAGACAGACTGGCTCACGATCTACGGGAGGTGTTCTGTATGTACAAGAGAAGTGTCTGTAGAAACGACGTCTCATAGACTTCCATCGTGTCTCCTCACTGTACATCTGAATGTACTTACGTACAAATGTAGACATACGTGTTGTATATAGACCAGTATACATATATATACATATATAGACATGCATATATATATGTATTTGTGTATTTTTATATGAGAGTATGTGGACGAACGGAGCTTGTAGAGAGAGAAGGAGAGAATGGAAGGTGACTGATTTGATTCTTCATAGGCTTGATGGAAAGTCTCTTGCAAAGCGCGAGGATGTGTGTATACGAAAAAATGGACACCTTTCTTATTCACTTTCGCGCTTCTCTTTGTATTCTTCATGAATGGATCGATGTAACTACCTATCTCTCCATCCATGAAAAAAGCTGTTCCTCGAGGTCTTTCATTTTCCTGAAGAGAGAGAGAGACGCCCTCATAAAGAGGTAGATAGACAGAAAGCGAAGATAAATCAATCTTGTCTATTCTTCCCGGTCGCGTCGTAGAGAGAGTTTGCCTCCCTCTTTCCTTTCGTTCTTTCTTATCTTTTTCTTTCTCTCTTTCTCTGGTGTGTTTCCTTGTTCTTTCTTTCTTTCTTTGTGTAGGTATTGGCAGATGATTGAGAAGTGGAAAGTCACGCAGTTTTATACCGCACCCACAGCCATCAGGTAAAGCCACACAGTTCACAGTATCATACATCTATAGACATACACACACACGCATACATAGGCACATATACATACATACACATCTATACACATCGTCCTTCTCTTGGTCCTGCTAGCTTTTCTACTTCTATCTATCTATAATCCATCGATCTATCTTTAGACCATAACTATACATTCACCTTTCTTCACTTTTGCCACCTGTCTTTATCTATCTATCTATCTTTAACTGGTATCTATCCATCTAGATATCTCTGGTTTATCTGCCTGTCCTCTGTCTATCTACGTATTCATAATCTGTCTATCCGTAGTCTATCTATCTCCCTATCTCCGTCTGTCTATCTATCTATGTGTCTGTTGTCTGTCTGCGTCTGTACGAAGAGGAGTCGACCAAATATAGAATATACATCCATGTAGGAGAAATTGAGCGTACATACGTATACAGATATAGATATATTGTATATTCTTCAGATATCTGAGAAATCGATACATACACACGTATCTATTTATATAAGTATACATATGTGTATGTATCTCTCTCTGTATGCGTGTATCAAGATCTTTCTCTTTTCTGATCTCTAGTTTCTCCTGTCTTACCTCAACTAGGCCTTTGATTTTTTTCCTCGTCTCTGTCACTTGTATATCTGTTTCTTTCATTCTTTCTTTCTGGCTCTTTCTTTCTTTCATTCTTTCTCACACTTTCTTTCTTTGTTCTTTGTATCGTTCAGAGCATTGATGCGCTATGGTGCAGAAGTCCCAGGGAAGTTTGACTTGACGTCTTTACGTATTTTAGGGAGTGTAGGCGAGCCGATTAATCCAGAGGCATGGAGATGGTACTTCTCTGTGATCGGCCAGAATCGATGTACCATCGTCGATACATACTGGCAAACAGAGACAGGGGGCCATGTGTTAACGCCCATCCCTGGAGCCATGATTACGAAGCCTGGAAGTGCATGCTTTCCTTTCCTAGGAATCGAACCTGCGGTCCTCGATCCTCATACCGGAGAAGAAAAACTAGGCAACAATGTCTGTGGCGTTCTCTGTCTTAAGCGACCTTGGCCAGGTAGGATGATGGATGAGAGGTAAAGATCGATCTAGTGACTTCTCACACGATTTTTAATACCTATATAGTCGCACGAGGATGCTCCGATGACATTTAGAACAGGAGGAGGAGAAGGAGAAAAGGGGTGAACAAGAAGAAAGATCACATGACGAGCGGAAAGAATGAAATAGAGAAGATCGCCCAAGGGGAGATAGAGAAGAAGAATAGCGTTGTACGGGATGAAGATGATGCGAATAAGATAGGGGCTGTCTTTCTCTCGTGGAAGCAAGAGAGAATAGGATCACTGCAGCTGATAGCAGATAGAGATCGATCAGAACACGTTTCTCGAGAATGTAGACAAGTCAGAAGACCTTGTAGAGTTTTCTTTCTGTCTATCTATCTGCCCTTAGGAGGTAGCGTACTTTCATTGTCTCATGCGTCTCTTTCCTCTCTCTGATCTTGAGTTTATGCGAAAGTTAGTTAAGGTGTGATGTAAGGGAGCATGGGATACGCTTTCATCCCTGATTGGTAAAAGTTCTCTGTATGTGTATGGCTTCTCTAGTTATGTGTTGCTCGAGAAGAGACTCTGAAGATGTCTTAGGATCGATTCAACCCCCCGAATGAAGAGAAGAATGAATGGGCTTCCGATGAATGCTGGTCGATTGACGGCTTTCCTCGATGTTCCCGTGAAAAAATCGTCTTCCTCTTCTTCCGTGGCTCGAAAGAGTTAGAAAGAGGTAGATCGAGAGAGAGAGAGAGGTATACAGAGAGATCGAGAGGTGGAGTGGTAGACGCGTGGGGAGAAGATACACGAAGAGAGATAGAGTGTCTTCATGCTTGATAAGTCGCCTGTTGTTTGTATAGGTGTATCTATCAAGTAGTGAGGTATATAATAGATAGTTTCCGTATCGACGAACACCTCCATAGTATCGAGTGCTTGACATCTAGTCTCTCCTCACTCATCGATATAAGCACGTACACGCATGCATATACGTACATGTATATATATATATATATATATTGCATATACAGAGGGGATGCAGGGAAGTTGTCACTGGCTGTGCAGCCGATAGAGAGATGGACTACTTAGAGAAGAGAAGACAGGGTTGTGCCAAGGAGCCCGAGGAGTGGATGATAGCGTGTCTCCTAATTACGAGTGAAGGTTTGTTTTTCTTTTCTGACTTTCCAGTGACAAGCAACCATACTGATCTTTCTCTATTTTGAGAAGTGGTAAATCTCTGTCTGTAATCTATCTCCATCTTGAGTCTATGTCTGGGTGTTTGTATGGACTTCGTCATAGAGAAAGGACGAGGGTTGCTTCTTGTTTTGCCTCTTTTTCGAGGTGGTCGTTTTTCTTCTTTTCTCTTTCTAACTCCTCAAGTGGAGGTAAAGACATCTCTTCTTCTTAACCACGTCTTCTTTCTTTCTTTCTCACTCTTTCTCTCTTTCTTTCGCTTGCTTATTATTTGGAACTTGCTTGTGTTGTTGGCACGTGCTGACAGGAGTTGCCCGTACAGTTCACGGAGGCCACTTGAGAATGATGAGTACGTACTACCTGCCTTATAAAGGTTACTTCTTTACAGGAGATGGTGTCTACAGAGATGCAGAGGGGTACTATTGGATCACGGGAAGAGTAGACGATACTCTCAACGTCTCAGGTAAAGATCGGTTATGGAGGGGAGAAAAGAAGAAGGAAGAAGAACGAAAGGAAGCGAAGACAGAAAGAAGGAAAGAATAGTGTAGAGCGGATTATGCATACACATGAGTTTGTATGTATGTATATAGGTAGGTAGATGTCTTATGTATGGACTGATCTTCTCGATGGATTCAATAGACAGCGGCCACTCCAAGATCCGGCTATGTGCGGGGAGAACAATGAATGGAAGAGAGAATAAGGGAGGTTTCTTCTTCTATGAAACATAGAAGAGATATCAGACAGCAAGAAGGAAGGACAGAATCTGGCATCGGATCTACACGTAGACAAAGCAATCAACCGTTCATTCAGTGCAATGCCTTGACAAGAGAAAACGCCTCTGAAAAGGAAGAAAGTTCTGTGAAAACCGTCATCATTCATCCATTCCTGTTTCCTCTTCTTCTCAGTCGTTTTTCTTCTTCGTGTCTCCTTCGTTTCTTCATGCCTGCTGTAGGCCATCGATTAACAACAGCCGAGATAGAACATGCACTTGTCCAGCACCCGGATGTTGCGGAAGCTGCTGTAGTCGGCGTTCCTCATGATGTGAAAGGATGTGGAATCTTCTGTTTCGTCCTTTTTAAGGTATGTTCGTCTTTCATCGGATAAAACAAAAAGCCAGCGGGCTGCAGTGGAAAGAAGGTGAACGTTGCTTCCTCTGTTCTCTTGCTATCTGGTGAGCTCAGTTTGTTTCATCGTAAGACAGAAACGAAGAGAGGGTAGAGAGACAGATGTTAACTTCTAGTGTACATACACCCTGAAGTGTATATCCACCTTGGAGTGTATATACACCTTACTTGACTCGTGATGATTGGTACGGGGATGACTACGTCATTGCATCCGTATCAATATGCACAGATAATCTATTAATAGACGTATGCGCACAGCACACGTTGCTAGGTTTTGAGACCATGATTCAGTTCTGTTAGTTTCACGTGAGTTTCTTCTTCTTTCCCTGTGTACGTGTGCTATGCCCGCGTCAGGTTAGATAGCTCCTCAATAGATCAGCAGATCATGTGGACTGGAAAAAGGAGAAAGGAGACTTCGAGAAACGAGAAAAAAAAAGAAGTGCTCAGTTCTGTTGTTGATTTGGGTGTATGTACAGCATGGCAAGTGTGATAAGAGACCAGAAGTCCTTAGTGAACTTCGAGCGGTTGTGAGGAAACACATCGGACCTATAGCTACGCCTGATAAAATTCTCATCTGTAAAGGTAAGTAGTTGTCTTTTCTCCCCTCCACCTATCCCGTCTTCTTTGTTTCTCAAAAGACAATGGATGGTTCTTTGCTTTCTCTCCTTTCTCTTCTTAAGAAGAAATTCTACCTTCCTGCTCTCCAGAGCGGGTGATGGAGAGTGAAAATTTTAGTTTTCTTTCTGTTCGTGGAAATGAAGCCTCCTCACATACGCATGCCATTAGAAAGACAGACACAGCGCTGCTCTCATCGTCGATCGGTAGACTTCCATGCATGGACGATGGAGTAGAGAAACATAGAGAGAGAGAGAGAAAGAACGAAGATGAGATTTCTTTGGTTCGTTTTTTTCTTTCATCATCTTCCTCTTTTTCTTCTTCATTCTCTCTCTTTCTATCCTCTCTTTCTCCTTTCTTCTCTTCCAACTAAGTGATCATTCGTTCATTCTTTGTTTTTCTTCTTGTTTCTCTTGTCACGCCTCATCTC
Source organism: Cystoisospora suis (assembly GCF_002600585.1). Lineage (NCBI taxonomy): Eukaryota > Apicomplexa > Conoidasida > Eucoccidiorida > Sarcocystidae > Cystoisospora > Cystoisospora suis. The sequence continues at coordinate 9,081 of NW_027155105.1, read as the reverse complement.
TCATCTCATCAAGTTGTTCTTTCTTCAACCCCATACTTTGTCATTTCTATCGTCCTTACTTTATTTTGGTACATCCTCATCGATCTTCTTTTTGAAAAGAAATCTGTCCATCTATCTGTCTATCGACCAGTCTGTGTGTACTATTCTTTTCGTGGCGTTCTCTGCTGTCTCCTGTGTTGTAGATCTCCCCAAGACGAAGAGCGGAAAGATCATGAGGCGTCTTCTACGAAAGATTGCGTGCCTCGACTGTGATGATCTAGGAGATGTAAGTACACTTGTGAACCCCCATATCGTAGAGGAATTACTTGAAGCTGTAAAAGCTTCCTATACGGACGTCAATTCTTCTTCTCCTACTTCATCTTCCTCCTCTACGACTACTACGGCTGAGACTCATGGAAAGAATGTATCTTCATCGGCGAAGAAAACGTACGAGGAATTAGTACAAGAAAAGAGAGAAGAAGGAGAAGGCATGAAACAACATACTACAGGAGAGGCTCAGAACAGCGGTCTTATCGCATCTTCTTGAATGACAAACCAAAGCATGAAAGATGAAACACAGACAGATATGATGCCATTCATACACACACTACAGTCTTCTCTTGGTTCATCTCTGAAAAGGAAGAGAGCAGGTCATCACTAAGCCGTGTGCTGCATAAGAAGAAAAATTTCCACTGTATGTACACCACACTGGCGTATGTATTGGGAGGTGTAAGGGGACAGGGAAGGAAAGACTTTCGTGTCCCATCAGAAGAATGTCTTCTAAAGGGATGGGCGAAGATCCTCACTCCTCTTTGTCCGAGAATGAATAGAGGATTTCTCTCCATACACACTATGGAAAGTTTCTCCTTCAAGCTCGTCACGAATCTAGATGATGAATGTATCAGAAGGGCAGGTATCTTTGTATTTATCTGTTCAACATCTACAGAAATACAGAGACAGACTGTACACCTACACATACAGACATATATGTAGTCCACATATATGTATATAAATGTGTCGATATAGGTTGTATGTATAGATCCTTACGTGTATGTACATGTATGGATGGGTATATGGCATGACGAGGAATATTTTCCATTGTTGTCTTAGACGGCTCGCTTATGTGTCGCTGTGATGAAAATAAGGGAGAAGATATGAGAAGGAGAGAAAAAAGAAGATTGAGATAGGAAAGGAACAACAACGGAGAAAAGATGAAGAGGGTCTTTAAGGGAAGGGACAACAAGATTTCTCACAAAGAAAGCACGAGAGGAGTGTTGTTTTTCTTCCTCTCATCTTCCTCGACTGTTTCAACACATTCTTCTTTCGGAAGGAAGGAAGAAAGATTGTTGTACTGATCTATCACTTGCGATGTATGTCTACTTGCCATTGGAGTTTTCTCACTTCGAACAGCGTGAGTAGGCAGGAAAGGATGGGTGCTGTATGTACACCCCGTCCCAAGTCTTATCCTCGTGTGGATATATGTAGATGCACATATGTGTATCTATGTATTGCCTATCTAAATAGATGTGTGCGTATACAGATATCTATACACATACGTGTCGCTACAGTTCGTGTGTTTAGAAGAGAGGATCAGAGTAAGAACGTAGATAGAAGAGTTTTTGACGGGTCATTCCTCTTTAGAGACGGATGCTCCTTTTCAAGGAGGGGATGAAGTGATGATAAGAAAGACAAAGAGATGGAAGATGGGATCAATCTGTATGAGATGTTCTTTTCTTAAGATCCGTCCATACTCTCTTCGCCGTCTGGGGTGATAAAGTCTCCTCTTGAAGCTAGAGAGGAAAGACGGGTATATTGGTTTTTCTCTCGGTTGTCTAATCATGAAGGTTTTATTATCGGGTGATTCTTGGATAGGAAAACAAGGGGAAATGATAGAGAGACAGAAAGAGACTCTCTGGAGTTTGGTTCTCATGAGGTGTATATCCACTTGTCGTCGACTGTGGTTCCCTACCTGGCTAGCTAGCTAGCTAGCTGGCTTCCTGTACAGACAACACCGCTGTTGTGCAGCTAGCTAGCTTGTTGTCGATCTTACGAAAGAAGTAATGGAGATTCGGGGGTGTTTCAAAGTGTTTTTCGTCTTTCGCTTGACCTCCATCATCCTTATTCTTTCCTGAGAATCTCACAAGGAACGATGTCTTTCTCTGTTCTCCATCCAAGGAAGTCCCAAAAGTCGATGCTATGTTGCGCTTTTTGTAATCCCGTTGGGGAGCTAGCTGTTAGGGCGTTATGATGACGACATGTCTACAAGGATCTTGTGACAGGGAGGGAGGGGGTCGATGTTGAATGGTGAAAGAAGAAAATTCAATGAGAAAGGAATGAAGGAAGATAAAAGTAAAGGTTTTAAAGAGAGAGACTGAGAGTATTTGGAGGTCTCTCTCTTGTCTCTTCTTTCTTTCGTCCACGAGGTGTCGCGGTCTTTCTTTCAAGAGAAAAGGAAGGACCTTCTTCTCACCCTTTCAACACGAAAAACCCATCTAACTTAAGATAGACCTCTTTTTAAGTATCTGTGTTTCTTGTTTGCAGTGAGGAGTGTATCTTCTCGGCTTTCCTTGTCCTCCTCTCATTCGTATCTCCTTTCTATAACGTTTATCTTTTCTATTATCAGCTTGAGAGATACTTCAATGAGACCTTTTGTTCTTTCTCCGTCTCTGGCCTTTGTTTTTGAAGCACCAGTGTGCCTTCATAAGGGACGATTGACCTTCTTTGTTTTAGTAGAGAACCTTCATATAAGGTTTCTTGAAAGACGTGATAGGTGATGAAGATCCCTCCTTGTATTATTCTACATCTGAATTTCACGTATGACATCCCACATGCCCAAGTTCACTTCGATTCTGACCTTTAATCAGCGCACTGTCTTTTTTCTCGTCGTCGTTCTCTTGTCTATCTTTTTTTTTCGTTCTTTGTTCTTCAATAAGAGAGATTGAGAAGGATGATTTCAGTCGTAGATTGAAGAGAGAATAGAGAGAGAGCCCACGGCAGAAGTGTCGGATGTTTTCATGGGATGGACTAGAACTGCCGACTTTAAACTGAACCATGGAGCTTCCATCATGAACATGAGGGCGAAGAAATACTATGTAGCGAGACCATCCTCTCAATGGTATTGACGGAAGGGCGGAAGAAGATGGATATAGAGAGGAGAAAAAGAGGTGGCGTAGGTATGTAGAGAGAAGAGACAAAGATGTTCATGAGAGAAAGAAGAGTTCTTTCCGGCTGAAAGGTGATTGCGAGAGAGCAACTGGAGGGTGAATGGTTGATAGCTATGTCTAGCACCCACAGAAGGTCCATATCATCTATGTCGGATGAGCGCTTCATATAGCAGCAGTAGATGTCTTCGAGTCTTTCGCGATGAAATTCAACAGCCTTATCGGTGTATATGGATGCTCCCGTGTCTATCGACATGTGTATTTGTATGAAGAGAGGGATCACCCCCAGCTATACGTATCTCAGACGTAGCGGCTATGTCAACGAAGGTCCAACGATGAAATCACCTTCTACACAGTCTACTCTCGGAGAATTCTATTGACATGTATTTTGGTATAGTATGCAGACAGCACCAATGATCTTAAACACCTTTAGATGGAGTAAGATCTGTGCTAAGTAACTCCTAGGGGAAGCCTTAATCCTTTCTTGAGTGAGCTACTACGGACCGAGTAGTCGGCCCCAGGCGACGACGGGTAACCATGCCCCGGTACCGTATGCCTGCCTGCTGCCACTACTACTACTACTACCACTGAAAGCGTAGTGACGTGATGTCGTCGACACAGTGAAGATCAAGAAAGAATAGTGGAAGGCTCTATTTAGCAGTTCTATGGAGAGAGTTGGGTTAGCAGTGCGTTTCCAGCAAGACAAAGATTCCGGGTGTACAGACACTCTGCTGTGAGTGACCGAGCTGTTGCATCATCGTTATCATCCTCGCCGTGACGAGTATTTCCACGTTAAAGACGTGATGAGGATTCGGTTTGAAGACGAGAAAAGAACAGGGCAACGACAGGCAGAAATCGCAAAAACGAGCTTTATAACTGACGATGACGGACGCATGTCATCGAGAAGAGATCGCCATGTCTACATGCCTTGAAAACTTTCCCGTGTGGTGTTGCTAGGGACAGACAACTTTACCGGAGAGCCGCGAGAGTGGTGAATGCAAAGGTTACGGGTCACTGGGGGTGATTCGAGGTCGACGTCTCTTGCTTTCTTTACAATCCAAATGGATACTCCTAACTCTCATACCCAGGTGTGAGTGAGACACGAAAAGAACGAAACAAGTCGGGGAAAAGAAGAAAAGAAAACGGTACTTTGTCGTTCTTCTTTACGTAGAAGCAGTAGACCGGTGCTGGTGCGGTGGCTAGCTATCGACTAGCTGCTTGGCTTCGAATGAACCGGGGTTGTCGACTTGACCGTTGACCCCCGGTCAAATTTGCTCTCCCTTTTCTTTCTTCCTTTCTGAGGTATTCTTTCATTGTCTTGCCCCAAGGAGAATCGAGCTTTTTACCTTTCTCTGTTGGTGTGCCTCTCTCTTGTCCGAGAAGGGAAAGAAGCACATACACCTGCTTATGATGTCCGTCCATACGGTTTTCTTCAGCTTCGGTCGTCGCCACTGCGAAGATCAAGAGAAGAAGTTCCTCGTATTCTTTCTTGAAAGGAATTTGAAAAGGAGGAAACGGTCCGTTAGTCTCGACATCAAAAGATTTTTTGAGAAAGGAGCATCCTCACCAGAGAAAACTCCTCAAGGTTTCGCCTTCCATTCAATTTGACGGGCGGGGGGGGTTCTCCACTCAGCTGCTGACCGAGTTTCCCTCATCTTTTTTTTTTCTTTTCTCCTTCCGTTTTTTTTCTTGCTTCTTATCATGGAGCTACTTTACTTTGCTTTTCTCTTCTCCTTCTCTCTCTCTTGAGCAGAGACATTTCCACTCTTTTCTGCCGACCTCTCGAGCCCTACCTTCCAGCAGCTGTTCAACGAACACGAACGCCGTCGTACACATAATCCTCTCTCTCTTTGTCGTTTTCGTTTTTCCTTGTAGAGTGAATTCGCTAGTGAAGTTTCCTATTTCCTTCTCTTCTTTCTCGTTGTTAGTCTCTCTTCTTTCTCTCACAGTTCGCGATCTCCCCCTATGGACTTCTTTTCGAGTCTCTCTTTCCTTCTCTTATCTTCCGTCCCTTTTCTATTACATACCCATCCATCTCTTGTCTGTCGTCTGATTGTTGACTGGTTCTTCTTTCCTTTTCTCCTACATCCATCTCTTTGACTGTGGACTTCTATATCTCGAGAGAGAGACTTCTTTCCTCTTTTCTGACGTTCTAATAGTGGCGTGGACGTCGAGATCCATGCTTATTCTCTCTCTCTCTCTATTCACCTTTTCCTCTTGTTCTTATGCTATACCCCCCTTTGACCTTTTCTCAACAAGTTTTTTTTCCTCATTCCCAACACCCTTCTTCAGAACTTATGCTCCCTGCTCGAATCAACGCAGCAGTCTCTTACTTCCTTCACGTTCTCCTGTCAATTTCTTTTTTCTTTTCTCTTCTGTCCTTCTTTTTCGCTTCTCTTCCTCACATTTTCTACATTTACCGTCTATCTTTATCTGTGCCATTCTTTTTCTTCTTCTTTTCCTCTTAGCTTTCATCCTTGGTTCATCGAGATGTCTTGTACGACAACACCTTACTCAGCTCTTGTTCTTCCTAGACGAACGAGAGCTCCGTCCTATACTTGCGCGACGGGGTACGAAGATAGACCGAATCGAGTGTGGTTTGATAGAGAAAGAGCCCATCTAGAGAATGAGTTAAGACGTCGCTGTCCTCTTCATTACTTTCTCTCGAAATATGATCTCTCGGCGCTTCTTGCTACTCTAAAGCAAGGCGCCGATCCTGCTCTTAGAGATGCCGCTGGACGGACACCCTTAGATCTTGCTGTCCAGGTATACAGATGAACCACTTCTTTCCGTCACTTCTTTCTCTTCCTCTTCGATTCTTATTGCTTCCGTTTTCCTCTTTGTTTCTTCAAAAGATATGACGACTTCGTGGAAATGACATGTCGCTTCTTCGGTGTGATCAAACAGATCTGTTGCCTCCCCCTCAACATACAGAGATATGGGGGCCTACGCAGAGATGATGACAGGCCGTGTGGGGTTTGATCTTAGACATCTTGATCTGCCATATAGTGTCTCGGGGGGGGGAAAGTAGACAAGCATGTCTATATGGATCTGTCTATATATCTAGATAGACTTGTGACGAAGACGACGAGGCGGAAGAGGAGAAGGAGTATTAGCAGACATGAACAGAGCATCAACCTATTTACATGGCTTTATATTATGGACGTGTGCCTTTGGGCAATCATCCCTAGAATCTCTCTTACAACTTTTCTGATATCTCAAACAACATCGATGGAGGCTAGATGTTTATTCCTTCTTTCTCTTAAAAACTCAAAGACTAGTAGACATCACTCTAATCATCAATACCACAATCATCAGCCTTACTCTATGTATGAGTTGTTGTTGATCTTGGCTTAGGTGTATGTACACCCCATCCCCTCCAGTGGCATTCACATGCTGTTCGAAGGGCTAAAGTATACGAGATAACGTCTATTTGTCTATCTCTTCATCGATCTACTTTCTCATCTAGCATGTAGGCGAGTCGATATAATGCATGCAACAATGGCTTATGAAAGCTTAACATGCACATGATGTGTCTATTCACCGCGGACTTCTTTCCAATACATCAATCGATTCTCCGTCTCTTTCATTTTCCTTCTCCTGTTCTTTCGTTCTGTTTTCCTTCTTTCCTCTCTCGTTCTTTCGTCTCTCTTTCTTTGTTGATCTTTTCTTTTCAGATGGCGATTGAGCTCTTCGAGACATCTCTATGTACATCTTTTCCTGTTGATAATGTAACGACCTCCCGTTCCGCCTACCTTGCGTCAGCGACCTCTCCAGAAGCACGTAAACAAGGCTTTACAAATCCCTTTATTCTAAGTCCTCGAGATACATACGATAATCTTAACGAGCAACCCAATCGTATGAGGTACCGAGCGGCTGGTGTAGATATCTATGAAGGAAGAGAAGGAGGGGGGGGGAGAGGCCGTCTGATAGCACCTGAGAATGCCCTAAGAGGACTCGGAGCTAAGGGTTGTCGAAAGAAGTATTACGCAGGAAACTTCCCGCCACATGAATCGATTGAATATCCGCGAGATGCCGATGCTACTGCAGGGGCAAGAGAAGAAGAAGATGATAATGACTTCGATCTTGAAGATGCGGAAGACTCAGGTTATAAGCGAGCTTCAAGGAGAAGTCGATCTCGTAAGTTCATGGTGTCTGTGTCTCTTGTGTAGAGAGACCGCTAGTCAAACACTGGCGTGATATAGAAGGTCCTCTGTGAAAAGAAACAATGCTGGCATTTCTCTTCGTCTCGTCTGTCCATATGGATATGTATATACATATCTGTGTAAGAGGGGGAGTGGTATTATTGATCGATGTCTCTTCTTGTATATTGTTAGAGTGTATCTTCTCTCTTGTCTGTCTTCTCTGTAGACCATCTGAGGGGGACTGTATATCTTTCTCCAGGTATTATGCGGAGTTGCTTCTCTATCGCCTTCTTTAAGAATGATTATTCCTGAGAAGATATGCTTCTCCGTGTAGATCTAGATGGTCTTCTCCATGAAGTGCATGGAGAGTCTCCTCAGGTCGCTTTTTGAACGCCGTCTCAAGAAAAGAAAAATCTACTGTACCTGTGTATACTATATAGATATACAGATATGCATCTACATACGTATATATGTACATATATATATATATCTATGTATGGCTTCTATCCTTTAGTGAATTGCCTATCAAGTTGTTTCTCGTCGGTATGCTGGAGTGAGCCTACATGGGGGAGAAGATCTGTACAGTGAGGTAGAAGATCGTCTTTGTATCTGTATGTGTAGGTAGGAAGTGGGGACATGCGTAGAGAGACATGCGTCTGTCTTCAATGGAGCTTACTTGTTGTGATAGTCATCTCGTCGGCTTATACGCGGAGAAGCACAGAGATGTGTTATGTGATAGATACGTGTATGTGTATTCAAAGAGAGACGGAGAGGTTTTATAACATATCAAGAGTCTCCGATCAAGTCTCCTGATCAGAGTATGGTAATACACAGCACCATATACATACGGGTTTATTTCTATCTGTCATTCGTTTATGTTCTCTTGCTTCTACGAAGGAGTCTTAATCGTTTTGACTTCCCCTCTACCGATCAACCTACCTATTTGTCTAGACTTCTATTCCTTTTCTTTGTCTTTGTCTCTCTTTATCTTTCTACTGTATAGAGGGAGCATCGTCGCCAGGGCCTTCCTTTCCTTTACCTCAAGGCGATATAACACGTTTTTATGCTTCGGTCCATCAACTCCGTCCACAGCAATTTACGTATGCCTACGATGTGAACGGAAAGCCAGCCTCTTCATGGGCGCGTCTCCAGAGAGAGCAATCAAGACTCGAGCAGAGACATCTACAAGAAGAGTTTCTTGTGGTTCTCGAAGAATTTCTTGATCGACCTCCTTCTCGGGCAGCGATGTCGCAGATGAGAGAATTAATACGACGTCTCAATCTTCTTCTCTCCGTCGTAAAGAAATTCCAACCTTGTCTCCCTCTTATGAGAGAAGCAAGAGAGAAAGCACGTGAATACATAGGCACTGTCCTGACCTATCCATACTTATATACGGCGGCTCTTCACCAAGCATTCAAGAGATATCCAAGAACTCCCTCAGGCCAAGTAAGGAAACGCTTAAAGAGAAAGTAAGAGCTAGATAACGAGAGAAAGAGAGAGAAGAAGAGAGAAAGAAAGAGACATATTTATCGACGAATGTGGGGTAGAGTGGGGATGTTTATGTTGAGTCGAGAGGCTAA
>NW_027155105.1:0-171 GCF_002600585.1 Cystoisospora suis | reverse complement strand
TTCATCTACCGATCTATCTGTCGGTATATCTCTCTATGCATATCTACCTAGCAATCTTTCTACTACCTCGGTGTCTCGTGTGCATATGACTTGTCATTTTGTAGTCGTACTATCTCTCTATCTCTTTGATGCAGGCATATATGCATACGCATGTATACATATATATATATA
>NW_027155104.1:13209-13508 GCF_002600585.1 Cystoisospora suis | reverse complement strand
AGGAGAAGAAAAGGAGAGGAAGATGAGAAATAGGATAAAAAAGGCAAACAGATGAGTGAGAGACTTGACTAAAGGAAAAGAAGAAAGGAGAGAGAAGGAGAAGTTCTTCGTCAAATAAGGAGCCTGCCTGAGGTGTATATGTTAAGACATCGAGTGAAAACAAAGAGCTTCTAGGTACATGTCCTTCTCTCTTCTCGGGAACTCTTCCTTTTCTTGGCGTTTTAATGGAATCATACGGACCTGCACTAAAGGAACAGAAAAGAGTTAGAAATAGAGAAGAGAAAGCGAAAACTTTGACG
>NW_027155104.1:0-13185 GCF_002600585.1 Cystoisospora suis | reverse complement strand
ATGAACAGATACTTTGCGTGTGATGTGAAAGAAAGAAAGAAAGACGCCGTTGCTATTGAGAGCACATTACTGAAGTCGGTGGTCGGCGTAAAAGAAAAAAAAGAAAGAAGAGAGAAGAGATGCGAGAAGAAGAGGAAAAGGAAAGGCGAGAGAAAAGGTGAGAGAGGGAGAGAGCCGAGAGGCCTCTCACGCTGTGCGAGCAGTACTTAGAACGAATGACCGAGAAAAGAGGAGGATAGAGAAAAAAAGAAAGGAAGGCGCCTCGGACGCAAACGAAAAGAAAAGGAACAGAGAAAGAGAGGTTTTCTGAGTTTATATGTCATGAGGAAGAGGACTGGGTTGTCCGACAAGAAAAGTATGAAATAGACTTGAGAAAGCCCAAGCCTGCTCCCCTCTGGTCGTAGTGTACATACATCGAGCTGCCGGACATGCCGTAAGGAAGAAGACCGTAGACGAAGTGAGTAAGAAAGACGAAATAACAAGAAGAGAGAAATTCAAGAACGAAAAGAACTGAACCGAAACCGATCAACAGAGAAGGAGCCGTCAGCAAGCTACTATCATTAGTAAGGCGTCCAGGAGAGAGAGAGAAAGGAGGTCTCAAGAAGAGAAAGCGAAAAGAACAATGGAGTAGCCTTCATACGAGGAAACATTTCATGAGAAGAATCGATGTGGGCTTTCTTTTGAGGTATGAAAAGAGTCAAAGGCAACGAGACAAGAGAAAAACTCCCGCGAAGAGAACACCCGAGAGCATCGACAGAAGAAGAACGGCAGCGGGTGAGATTTCCCGTGTTTGTTCTGAGAAGAAAGAATATAAGACGTCAAGAGAAAGATTTCTCGAAACATGCTAGATGAGCTCAAAAAGATTAAAAAGAAAGGAGAAGAATGAAAACGGTTAGCTGAGAGACGTCGCAGGTCAGAGATCTCAACTGCATTCAATCGGAACAGCCATTTTCCAACAACATCGATCCTCCCTCCCTCCCCTTGTGCTAGTTCCTGTCGGTAAGCCTCGTATGCCTCACTCACTACTACTGCTGACCTCACGCACAGCCAGCCCCATTCAGGAAGTCACGACTCCCCTTGTTGACTAAGAAGTCGATCATCTTCAAACTCGGCCAGGCAGCCCAGAGAATGCCGCTCTTCCAGATGGGGCTAAGTCCAGCTTGGTTGGTAATTCTGGAATTTCAAAATGCCTTGAGGTAGCGAAAAAAAGAAAAAGACACGGAAGGGAACGAGGGGGAGAGGGGGCACCTTCCGAATCGTGACGGACGGATGACAGACGACCATCGGCCCTGGCACCAAGCCAAGCAGTTAGCCACCGACCAGTCGATGTTTGGAAGTACGTTGTGGAAGAGAGAGAATGAAAGCACTGACAAACAAGAGAGAGATTTTCCACCAGAAGGAACTAAGCGCTTCTTAAAGATCAACGAATGGGAGAGAAGACCGTTTCTTCTTTTCTCTGCTTCGTCGGAGGTGAGTGGGGGGGACGGGAAGTCCTAGTATCACAGGGGAACTGTTTCAGACAGTTCTGAAGTTCGTTGTGTCTACTCAGTCCACAAGTCGATCCTATACGTCCATTAGTTCGTCTGAGGTTGACTCGAGAGAGGGAATAGCCAAGGTCTTGTATCTTCAGGAAGATCCGTTCCTCAACAATTAAGTTCGTCTCCTGTGCAACTCCCGCCTTCGCTGCTTTCCCACCTTTACAGCGTTGCCGCTCCAGTCTACAAGGAGATGCTTATGATTCTCAGTTACTCGGATAGCCTATGAGATAATGCATTTCTCGGACAAAGTCTCGCCCTAACTATACCTGTTGGGAGAGGGTCACATGAATGGCCACCCATGAAATCTTTGAAGAGCACAGGTACAGTTTGACGAATCACTGTCTGTTCCTCTACGACAATAGCGAACGAGAATGTAAGAATGGCTGCTCCAAAGCATTTGGGGATATCAAATTCAGTGTTGAGCAACTATCCTTGGAGCATCCATGGCAGGGGAGGGCGACAGTGAAGGTTAAGACGGATCGTGAAAGAAGATCGAAGCAACCGGTTGGCTCCGCCATTTTAGCGGTCTGAGGTATTTCCCTTCTGCACCTCCCGGCCTCTGTGAGAGGAGAGGGGGCCTTGGCTCAGCGTGCGGCTAGCTCCATCTACGTAAGAGGGCATTGTTCTTCTGACGAGGGGACGTTGGTGAGGCGACGCATGGTGCAGGTGCGTACAGCACTTTGTAGTTCTGATCGTAAAGCAAGCGGTGAAGCTTCACGTTTTTCAACTCTCTACTGACAACAAAAATATCTCATCGAAATGAACGCCTGTGGTGTGGGTACTTCACGTGAACTGTATCCTTCGGAAAGACCAACAACTTGCAGAATCTTTTTGGGGGGTGGTAGGGGCCACTCCTCTCTCGACATGGGAGAGTAATCGCGGTGCCTGGGTAGGCGGTGGTGGTGGACCGTAGGGACGGGAGCAACTCTAGACTACGCTAGTTCGCTAGTTCCTCTTGCAAAGGAAAAGACTCGTACGAAACACAGACGTCTACCGCCCTGCCACTCTACAATGGAAAAAGCTTGAAGAGAACCAAGAACTGTCCTCAAGCGATGCATCCAAGCGGATTATGCTTACAAGAGAGCAGTAGGAGTCCGGACATATCAGCGGAGCGACAGACCTGACCGTTAGCTTCATCATGCTGGTCCTAACCAGAGAGGACACGTAAACAAAGAAGTCTTGTCAGTTAGGACGCTACGGCCTCGTTACTGGTATATTAAGTACCAAGACGAGTGCAGGTGTCGGCCAAATTTCTTCAGAAGAAGATGAGGGTGCGATTCTAGCTGTCGACGGATGTACCCATTCCTCCTCCTCAAAAGAGAGAACAGATCAGGGGATTGTTCGCCGTCGTGGTTTTGCTGCGAACAGGAGATCGCGTGAAACCATCTCGCTTTGGTGGAGATTCAGGAAAAATGAAAGGCATATGTTTCATTCTGGATCGATAGTTCCTTGCAACAGCATGAGGCAAGCCCTTCTTGGCAGTGAATTAACTGCACCTTTGCTGGTTCCCCCGTACAGTTCCGGCGTTGCCATCCGAAGGGCTGTGCGTGTACTGGAAAAAACGAACGTCCCCCTTTCGGCTCCTCCAGGAAGAAATGTGCCTGACAAGCTGTGTGCCACTCCGATTACACTGTTCAGTCCTGGTGACGGATTTCACCCTCGCTGTTTGAGTGACACCGGGGGTTGTCTCCCGCCAGAGCCCGCGGCGGTGGAGCGCGCGCCGCTGCGAGCACGCCTAGCAGGGTCCAAGAAACCGCGCTCTGCTTGCAGAGCTCCTGACAGATTGGTCACTCAGAGTTGGGCAGAGATCTGCACAGGAGAACAAATTGTCTCAGTGAAGGACTTGCTCTCCGCCTTTCCGGAAGTAGCGAAGAATACCGCTAAAGCTACGGCAGTATGTACTGTGAAGGGCCGGTCGACTCTTACATATAATCTTGGGCGTCTTCCTCGCCGGAAACACCGTGGAAGCCCGTTCCCTTCCCTTCCCATTTTCTGGGACGAAGCCCTGGATTGAGTTCGCGGAAGAATGGTGGGTTCATCGAGGTACCTGATCGCTGTATGCGACCATCTGTCACGCGACACTCCTCAAGTGCAGAGATCTGGGTCGGCAACGACTGCCAAGCCGTTACGTTGAAATCGCCCTGCTGGCGCGAAACCTGTGAGAAACGCTTGCGCGCTTGGACCTCGTCTCGAGGCAATGCAGAGAAGCTGCCATACTGCTTCTCTGGAAGACTGACACATCTCTCCAACCGGGTAGCATACATGGGTGTGGCCACGGCCATCCCTTTGTCGGACGTCTGGGAGGCTAACCTAGCTGGTATCGCTGGAAGCGGGGGTCCTACACTCCTCTCTCCAATACTATTTGGTGCGTATACTGGTTTGCCACGCAGCTGTGAAAAGTCAATGTCCTATTTGCTCTTTAAAAAGTGGGGGAGTTCAGGCTCGGCTTACACTCTCTAGTAAGCGTTGGTGGAGCTTTCTCCTTGCCTCGCTTTTCTTTCTCTCGGTCATCCTATGCATTATTGACCACCAGGGGAACTAGATTCCAAGCACTCCTAGGGAACTCTCCCCTCAGTGAATGGAGGCTACACGTATTTCTGATCCTGCCTTTTCACGGAGACGCTGCGAACGAACTTCTGGCCTCATCCCGAGGGACAAACGAGGCTCCAGTGTTCTGTCTTGTTGAAGGGCTGAAGTCCAGCGACCCGACGAGTGAACTCGCAGTTGCCGGCACAAATGAGGAATAAAGGAAGTATCACTGACTTCAGGAACAGCTGCCAGTCCACATTTCATTCATGAACGGCCCTTGCCAAGTCAATCGCCTAAGGCCTTACACACATATGAGTTGACGTGTCCTGACTACGTACATACATTGCCCAGGCTGGCTTTATCACCCTATGGATGTGGTTTCAGGCGGATGTGCAGATGTAACGAGATACATCGTAGGTGGATAGATACTACGAATGTGAGTGATCTATTCGAAGGTAGTTCTAGAAATCTTCAACATCATCTGGCTGTAGCTATAAACACAGAAAATATCCAAGTGCACTTACACATCCGCCGGTTGGCATATTCAGCAGATGAAGGTGGTCTCTGCAACGTATGTATGTATACATCATCAATCCCTCGTCGTAACATGTCTCTTTTCAACAGAAGCGCATCTGCCACCGCTGCACCCCTGAGGTAAATCTCGCCAAAGTTTCCTGGTGAAATCCAAGGCTATGTTCTCCCATGCATAGGAGCGAAAGGACGTTTTTCTCTGTTAGCGTTTGAAGGAGACCTTCCTGGACACTAAAGGCTGGAGTGACTAAATGGTGAAAAGAACCTCATAAAAGACACGTGGGCGTTAGCGATAGGGAAAACAGCCAGTCAAAGAGTCTTCCTGCCGGTTTGGTCGGGTTCCCGAACAGAAATGAACAACACACGCGGACTGCCCCTCGCCTCGCTCTTCCCCTCTCCCTCTTTATTTCAGCCCATCTACCTGTGCAAGGCAAAACGCATGCATGCAACCAGCTCTGCTTCATTAAGAAAGAAGGATGATGCTCTTACTAGCGGGCTAGCCACCCCTGTTTCACTCTTCTCCTTCCTAGCTTTCGTTCCTACGGTTATACCTTAAGTAAGGAAAAGCCTTTTGCTGTCCCCGCCGAACGTGGAGAAGAGATATCTGTTTTCGGCAGCGGCTTTTCTCTTCTTTCATTAGTGAAGGCCGGAATCCACCATAGCCAATGAAATGACAGAAGCAGCACCAGACAGTCGTTCATACAAAGCTACCAGGTACCGCAGTCGACTCCCTCACTCTTCTTCTAACTTCTCCTTTCTGTTAAGTATCTTCTCAACATCAAGTTTCCGTGTCTGTTGCTCTTCGTGAGATTTTCCTTTCTTCTTTGAAAGAATAAGTTTCTTTCCTAATCAGTGTAAAGTCAAAAAATCACCAGTAGGGAGCTCTCCCCGGGAGGAAGGGGAGGGGATCGGTCCTTCTTGTTGATACCTCCGACAACCAAGATCGTCTTCTTTCCTCGAATGACTTCTCTTATTCTTTCGCTCTCGTTCCAAAGCTACTCCATTCTCGGAGATCTCTTGTCTCGAATGCTGTCTATTGCTGGCTTTCTCTCTGTCTCAATGGCACGGGAGAAAGAAGAGAAGACGACGAGGAAGTAACCGTATCGTTTATCTCATTCAGCTGATAGCTCTCAGGTGATTCGGTATAGCAGACCGACCGTACAGAGAGGAGAGTCCCTTCATTTCTGTACATTCACTCTTGCAGTTCTAGAGTGAATACCCGTAGCTCGTGCAATGCGAAGGAGAAGCACTTTGACGTTATCACTCATCTTCACAGAGTCTTTCTTCACTTCTTTAGATTCTCTTCTGCTGTTTCTTCCGCCCTTTGCTCTTCTTCTCTTCCTTCTCTCGTAGAGAAGAGCCGTATTTGTTTTCTTCCTCCTCTCAACTTCTCCTTCGTCTATCTCTCTTGATTGCAGTCGTCCTTTCTCTCCTTCCTGGTCTTTTTCCTCCCCCCGAATCTCCAGACTTCTTCTACTCTGCTTCCTCCCAAACGCGTCCAGCGGCGGCACTCACAAATCCATTTCTATTCTTCGTCATCTTGTCTTCTATCCGTTGTCCTTAGAGGAGAAGAAGAATTGTGCGCGCCTGTTCAGCAGCACACAGATTCTTCTTCTCCTCTTCTTTTCAAGAGACTCTCTTCTTCTTTCCCTGTCCCTTCTTCTCCACCGCCGACCTTTCTCTCTCGTGTCTCCTATTTCATTCATTCACACACTCATCCACTCCATCCCAAGAGAAGAACTTCTTCGTCGCTGTTGTTCTCTCCTCTCTCAAGAGGATGAGGAGAAAAAGGATAAGAAGAAGCTTTTCTTCTTCTCCTCCTGTTCTTCTTCCTCAAGCCAAAGGGGGAGAAGGATCAAGACTCTCCTCATCTCGTCACACCCATGGAAGAAGGAGATGAGAAAGATAGAGATCAAGAAAGAAGAGAGAAACCTTCTCACTGTTTTCGCCTCATCTGAAACAAGAGTGATACAGACATCTCGCGCTTGCATCATCGTCCTCCTCAGGAAAGCGCCAACAATCTTGGACAGCCACGTCAATCTTCTTCTCTCTTTTCTTCTTCTTCTCTCTCTTCTGCTTTTTCTTCTCTTACAGCACTTTCACATTATCAATCATCCTTATCATCATCTTCTCTTCTCCACATGTCTTCTCTCTCAGATGGGCCGTCCTTCTCCTTCTCATTCTTCTTCTTTTCCTTCTTTGTCTCAACGAAATGAATCTTCTTCTTCCTGTCCACCATCTTCTTTCTATCTGTCCGGAGAGACACATGGAGAAGTTAGAGAGGGACAAGAAGGACATGAAACGTTCTCTCTCTTTTCTCCTGGAAGTCTTTCATCTCTTTTGATCTCTTCATCTACTCTTCTTCTTCCTTCCTGGCTACAGCAGCAGCAGCGGGAGGAGCATATCGATGCTCTACCTCCCCCAGCATCGACAGAGGGCAGGTGTAAGCATACCAAGAGTCACCGTCATAGAGAGAATGAGAAGTCTTTCAAAGTACAAGAGAAAGAAGATCCTTTAGTGAAGGACTTTACAGCTAAACATCTTCATCGTTCTCATTCTAAGGAGACCGCAGTTCTTTTATCATTACCTGTCAGTTCAGTAGGTGATACACATCACCCTCATTCTCCTTCTTCCTCTCTCTCTTCTTCTCTCTCACTACCTTCTTCTTCTGCGGGGTCTTTCTCATCCTCTCCGTGTCAACCAGAAATCCCAGTTCAGCGAGAACAAGAAGAAGAAGAAGAGAGACAACAGCATCAGAAGGAGGTATACAATAGAGAACAAGCGAAGAGAAGTGTAAGAAGTAGAGAGCCTCATAATGAAGAGAGGCGTGTAGAGACTATGAAAGTTTCTCCTCCTTCAGAGAGAGACATCAAGCCTAGTGAATTCGATGAATCTCCGACTTTCGTATCCTCCTCCTCTTACATCAATGAACGCGGCCGCCGTTCTTTTCTGCCTCCAACTCCTTCTTCTTCGTCTTCCTCTTCTTTCTTTACACGTGTAGATGGTCGTTCTCATTCAACGTCCAAGAAGTCTTCTATCCCTTTGGCTTCTCCCCTTCGTCATGAAAATGAAGTTCATAGAGAAAGTTTCTTGCGACCGAATCTCTGTCTTTTCTTCTCTCCCTCATGCCGGCATTTCTCTTCTTCTTCTTCTCCACGTCAAGATGAAGAAGAGGAAGAAGTCCTTTCTCCTGGTCATTCCCCTTCTTCTTCATCCTTATCACCTCGGCGCTGCCATATTGTAAAGCCTTCCTCCTCTTCTTCTTCGTCCTCTCCCCCTCTTTGCGTGGGTCTAGTAAAGGAATCTTCTCGGTGTTCTCACCCTGCCTTCTTCTCTTCATCTTCACTCCGTCCACGTTATGACGGACAACTGCAACAAAGAGAAAAAGAAGAAGAAGAAAGAAGATCAAGAGATAGGATGAAGGTAATGGCTTCTTCGTCCTCCTCCTCGGCCTCTTCTTCTTCTTCCGCCCCCTCAGAAAAGAAAGTTCAAGAAAATGTCTCATCTTCTTCACGGGTTGCTTCATCTTCGTTATCTCTTCCATCGAAAGACCAGCCTTCTTCTTCTTTCTCTAATGAAGGAGACAAACCTTCTCACGTTTCTTCTTCTTCCTTCTATCTCTCTCCTCCTTCTCCTCACAGTCACGATACTTCATGTAAGAATGAAGTATACTCCTCTTCTTCTTCCTCTGCATCTCATCATCCTAGTTCTTCTTCCTCTTCTTCTTCTTCTTTGAAACCGTCTTCTTCCCGAAGAGAAGAAAAAGAAGAAGAAAAGAGAAGTGTCTCTTCGTCTTCTCCTTCACGCGCTCAAGATGCTATCGATGAAGATAACCCCTTCCATTGTCGTTGTGGCGTTCCGACTTCATTCAGTAGAGAAGAAGAAGAAAAAGAAAAGAACAAAAAGCCCTTTAAAAATCATTCTTCTTCTTCTTCTTCACACCAAGGCCTTTCCGAGGACATGCATCTTCTTCACAGAAGTCAAGAGACACCGAAAGTCCTTTCTTCTCTTCCCCCACCTTCTTCTCTTCCAGACGACAAAGGAAGGGATGAAAAAGAAGAGAGACTGCAAGGAGATGAAAGAGACGAGGAAAAGGATAAGAGAAAGAAGAAAGGCCAAGAGGCTAGGAATACCCTAGGGACAAGAGATGCTGATAACCCAGAGAAGGCCAAGGCATGCCTTAAGCCTTCAGATAGAGAAAGCTCATCGTTAAATCACGTGAAACAGACTGCAGATGAAGAAGATAAGGATGATCAAGAAGCTCTTTTTACCACTTTTCTTGACGCTTCTTTCTCTTCATCTTCTTCTTCAGTTAGCGCAGAAGAAGAAGAAGGACAAGAACATGCAGATGAAGAAGATAAGAGAGAATATGATAGATATGGATTCCTCTTACCTGACGACGACCTTGGGAAAACCGTCAGAGAATACTCCCTCACACTCACTACTCAAACAACTCGGAGAGATGAAATGTATGATCAAAACACACATCCATATACATAGAGATATAGAGATAGATAGATATCTAGATAGATAGATAGGTAGATGACTGTGTGTATGTCGAGGAGAGGTGGTATGTGTATGAAAAGACCTGTATGTGTATGTATGTATGTATGCATCTAGACATGTATGTATGCATGTGTGACTATATATGATGTGAGAGGTAGGAGGCATATATATTCGTTGAGTTCGGTTTTCTTCTCTCTGTGCTCTTAATGTACGTCATCCTTTCTTTTGGTCTCTTTCTTCTCTCTTCTTCTTCTTCTTTTTCTTTCTCTCTGTGACAAAAGGCATCCATGGACTGGTTTAGCTCCACTTCTTGAGATGTTTTGCTCGCTTTCACATACAGACCTCCCCCTCTTTACTTCCGTACAATCTACATATCTATCTAGATGTATCTATGCATGTGTACATATATGTATATAAACGAATGAGACGACATATGTATGTAATGTAACACTTCATAGATGTGTATGTATAGCTCTACGTGCACGCTCAAGACCGCAGTCTATACTAGGTTTTCTTGGTGACGTATCTAGACTTCCATCTATGGTGACAATATCGACCTCATATGTACCTATACACATACATGTATCTATCCCCCTATACATATATATATATATATATGTGTGTGTACAGAAAGGTGCGGTATATCGCCTCTTAGGTATAGCGATTGATAACCCAGTCACGTAGAAGACCCGAGATCCATACCCCCCCCCCTAGGCATTTCTCTCCATCTAGACCGTGTCTTTGTCTCTTGTGTGAGGGAATCTAGAGAAGGCTAGTGTGTATGTGCATCTATCTCTGTATCGAACATCTCTGTTCCTTGTTGTTTCCCGCTTGTCCTAATACAGGTGGTGTTCGTATATACAGCGAGATCCATTATTCTCCAATAGAAGGACTCTAAAACGTCTTGTACGTGGAGGGGTTCCTGACGCTCTCAGGTCAGCCATGGAGAGAAAAGAAGAGAAACTCTCAAAGACAAAAATGACCAAGAAACTCCCTTCAACAAAGGAAAAGATGATAAGAATCGATCCCCAAGCTTAGAGATAGATAGATAGATTAAAGATAGATAGATTAAAGATAGATAGATCAAGCTAAACAGATGGGCGCAGAGACATGTATGTACACTGTTGTTGTTGTGTTAAGCAACAGGAGCGCGAATGAAGGCCTCGTTATGCTATGAGGTTGAATTGCCCCTTCTTTTTCTTCCTCTTCTCTCTCGTGTGCCAAATGTGTGTGTGTGTTGCGTTAACAGAGAGGAGGTATGGACGAGGTGTCTTGGAAGTTATTCTCTCCAAGAAACACATCCAGGTGTCTTCGAAATGTAAGAAAGAAAGAATAGATAAGAGGAGATGATAAGATAGAGTTTGGAGACGGCAAGTAATGTTGATAGAAGTTCAAGTCATCACAGGAAAGAGAGGAGGAGCCTTACAGACAGACGCTTCTCATCCTATGATCTTTCCGTGCAAGTTTCTCTTGTATACCTGCCCGCCTGTGTCTGTGTGTCTAAGGAACGATCTGGAGATACGAAGAAGCAGAAAGGCCTTGTCATACGAAGACATAGATCTTTCATCTCTTCGAATACATGTGTGTATATATACAGATGTATGGACATATTGATGGATCTATATAAACATATATATACAATCATGTATATATATACATGTCTCCCCTGTCTACAAATAGAAATGTATCTTGGTTGGTGATTCTCTTGGTTGAATGGCGCTGTCGGTTTTCTCCTGTTGACCTTTTGTCTTTCTTTCTTTGTCTCTCTCTCGTCTATCATGTTTTCGTCTTGATGGAAAAGACCCCTTTCGATTGCTCTCCTTTCATATGATCTTAAACCTTAAGCATTCACTCCTGTTAGAGCAACAACTAGTACTCTCTCTTTCTCTCTTTCGTCCCCTCTCTTGTTGATCGATGCGCTTGCACTTCTTCTTCGTATCTTTCTTTTATCTACGCACACTTCGAGAGACTTTTTTCCTCTCATCTTCATCTATATCCTATCCGCGCGTTACGTGGAGCCTTCCTATCTTCCACGTCTCTATGTCTCTCTCTCCTTTTCTTTATGTATCTGTCTGTGCATCTGTATCTGTTCCTCTCGCTTTTCCCTTTTCTCTATCTCTCCCTCATCTTTCCTCCGTCTCTGTCTCGCCGTCTCCTTCTCTTTCCCTCTTTCTCTCTCTCAGAATGGCTGCCATGTCTTTACCAAAGAATATAGAGGAACAGATTGAGCTAGATCTTTTGAGGACTTTTCCGAACAACAAGAACGTAAGCACACCTTCATCTCTTTTCTTTCCTTCTCCATCAGACCACAGCAAACCGAGAAAGAGAGAGGGTGAGAAAGAGAGAATAAGATGAAGGAGTTACAACCTAACGTCTCTCTCTTGTCTTTCGTTCTCCTTCTTCACCTGTCACGAAATCTCTTTCTTTTTCATCGTCGGTCATCTTCTCTACACACGGCTTGATTTCTATAGAGATACAGGCACTCTCTATATTCAAGCTACGCATCCAGGTTAGAGATAGAGAGATAGATTCAAGGCAGATTGCTAGATCAGGGATAGACAGGTAGATCAAAGACGTATAGATCAAGGGTAGATAGATAGATAGATAGGTTCTCCCATAAGCTTCTTCAGAGACAAGCCTGAAGAGACAGTTTAGATGCCTTCTATCTCCTTTTTCTGCTCTATCACCACCCTTCCGTCTCTTCTCTTTCTTTCTGTCTTTCTGCCTAGCTCTCATCTGGTTTTCTTCACGGTGTATACATAGATAAGAGATCTTCTTCTCTTCATTTCCAGCTCCTTTCTTTCTTTCTTTCTTCGTCGTATCCTGCTTCTCCAACTGTTTTCCTCTTTCAGTATCGAGGAGGTGCTCAAGCACAAGCTGTCTCAGATCTTCGGCGTGTTCTTCGCGCCTTTGCCGCATATAAGCCGAAGATTAACTATTGTCAATCCATGAATTTCATAGCAGGAACTCTCCTTATCTTTATGTCCCCTTCTCTTTCTTTCTGGTCGCTGGTTCAACTCATTGATTCGGAGATCGAGGGAAAGGGCATGCAAATCTCCGCCTTCTACACACCAGGAATGAAGGGACTGAGAAGAGATCTCAGAGTCCTCGAAATTCTCCTGGCGAAAAAACTCCCACGTGTCTACAAAACCTTACAGTAAGGTAGACAGCGAGCTAGCTAGCTAGCTCGCGGACTCTGTAAAGGACAAAGAAAGAAAGAAAGAGAGGAGCGAAGTCTCAGTTATTGGTTTTGCTGGGAGTTTGATAGATAGATAGATGAGTGATCTTCTTTCATTTTCTTCATCTATATCTTCATGGTCTAGAGTGGTGTTCCTGTAGAAGGGTTCTTTCAAAGAATGAGGAGACATTCCGCGTGTAAGTAGTACGGATCTTTTCTCATCTAGAAAGAGAATAGGAGGAGAGAAGAACTTCTTAAATCTCCATCTTGCTAGCGCATCTTTCTTTGTTTGTCACGATTCTCAACCGACGGCTGTATCTTTGCTCCTTCGAGTCTCTTCAAACGGGCATACACATAGGTGTGGAGAGGGAGATCTACCTATCTGTCTCTACGTAGTGGGAGAGATAGATACGTAGATTAAAGATAGATAGATTTAAGAGAGGCGAATTGCGTCCCTGGGGTCGTTGAGGTGTTGCCTTTTGAGGAAGATGAGCGAGAGACCTCTTTCCTTCTATAAGGCGACAGAAGAAGAGGAAGGTAGCAGATGATAATGACGAAGGAGTTCTCTTCTTGTTGACACTTTTTATGTCTACATCTCCTTCCTATGTCTGTATTCTTTAGTGTGGTCATCCCATGTTCTCTTCTCTCTACTCATCTTTCTCCATGCAAAGATTTCTTTGTTTCTAAGGTTTGCCAGTGCGTTTGTCTCTCTCGATTCGCCCTTTCTTTTTCATTCCTTTCTCGGTTTTATCTTCTCTTTCCTGTCTCTCTCATTCTTACCGTGCTTTTGTGCTTCCTCTTCTCTTGTGTTTTGTGCGGTGTACAGACGCTGTCGTGTGGATCTGACGTGCGTGTCAGCAGAGTGGTTTCTTTCTTTCTATGGTTAATATTGTCTTGACCCCC
>NW_027155103.1:4018-4244 GCF_002600585.1 Cystoisospora suis | reverse complement strand
GTTGTAGATCTCGAGGTCCAGTCTACGGATAACCACCGTTCTTTCGCTCTTAGATCCTTGCTGCAACGTTTGCTGATGCCGTCTAGAGAAGGCCAGGCTGCCTGTACGGCATCTTAGGAGTTAGTTCCTTCAATACGTTCCTGATCCGTGCGGTCCCGAAGTGATCTATCGATCGCTTTGCTCGCCGATCGTTCTGGGGTCTTTAGATCATCGTGTTCTGGCTTCG
>NW_027155103.1:0-3997 GCF_002600585.1 Cystoisospora suis | reverse complement strand
ATTGCCGCTTGGTTTCCTTCTCTCGGCATGATCTGGTCGCTCTGGCATCGGTGCGTTCTCACAGCGATCGTCAATCCTAAAAATAGGGCAATATTTGTTGACGATCGGGGCAGGATTGTAAAATCCTGACACCTCGACGTCTGAGTGTAGTGAGCAGGAATTTGACCTCTCACTAAACTCAGGGAGCGAGGAGGGTTGGCCGGATGACGTTGTTCGTCGTCTGGGAGATGAACGTCCTCTCGAATGTTCTTCTATTTGGGTAAGTTGTCTCGCTACCAAGTCCTTTCCCTGGGCATAACTGCCCATGTTGCTTTTTTGTCTCCCTCCCGGATCTTGTTCAGGGTTTACCTTTTGCTGCTTACAGCGTCGGGAGGTTTCTACTTTCCCTGAATTTGTTCCCTCAATCGACTTTAAGTCCTCCCCTACTATGCTCCTTACCTTCGGCGCTCTGTTCCCTCCTCCCACCGACGGTTTGATCGTTGTCGGATGGAGCTTGATCGAGGGCGCCTTTTTAATGACGTTATCGGCTAATCGGGCCCAGTAAGCGAGCTTCCATTTCCTTTCAGGCGTTTCCTCGCTTCTCGTACCGACCTCCCTACGGTGTATCACGCTTCCGGGGCTCGGCCCCTGCATTCGTCTCTCACCAGCTGTTTGCTCCCGCTGTGGGTCCGGCTGTATTCTGTCAACCAATGCTTTCCCTAACTTTCATGTAGTGGCTCCCAAGTTAAGTGCATACCTCCACAATGTTTTTTTCTTTGATTTAGGCACTATCCCGGACGGTATCTCTTTCCCGAAACTCTTGGTACGTTTGGGTCCTTCTCTACGGCCTAACGAGGTGAGATTTCTTCTTTCCTGCTCTCTGGGTCTACACTGTCTGTCTGTCCGTTCATCCTGTCCTTCCCATGCCTGTGCGTGCCCCCTCAGCTCCAGGTCAACTCTTTGATCCTGAAGATCCCGAACACCGCTTCTACCGGTACATGAGGAGCCTTCACGTTCCTTATGCTCTGGAAGAGAGCCGGACTTATTGCTTTGTCTTTCGTCAACCTCAACCGGTAAGTCAACTTCTGTTCCCCACTCCGTATTTCTCTCATCCCGTCCTTTGGTGGCTCCACAGGAACACCCACTCTCTCTCCTTTCCCTCAATTCCAAGTCCACCAGGTTCTTATTCACTTCTCCCTTCTTGTGCTTGTGTTTCTTCTCGCTAATCCTTTCGGGAATAAGAGGCAGGTCTTCTTCCTTATGCTCTGGGTTGGGCCGGAGGGCAATCCTCCCTCCTGGGATTCTCTTGAGGCTCTCCGCCCCTTCTGGGGGACGTTGACCCTTGTGGGGGGTTT
This sequence comes from Cystoisospora suis, assembly GCF_002600585.1. Classification (NCBI taxonomy): domain Eukaryota; phylum Apicomplexa; class Conoidasida; order Eucoccidiorida; family Sarcocystidae; genus Cystoisospora; species Cystoisospora suis. The sequence goes on along the minus strand of NW_027155103.1, from coordinate 2,663 downwards.
CCGTTGCCCGTTCCAATGTTTGTCGGAGGGGCATGGTTTCTTCACTCAATTCCCGTACCCTCCGTGCCCTGGTCAGAACTTGCTAGCTTACCTGGCCTCCTGGGTTCCCTGTCCTCACGCTTGGTACACCGGTCCTCCAGGATCCTACATGCGCAAAGTCCAACGTTGGGCACGTCGTCCCGAACTTTACCTCCCTGCCATTCGTCAATGCGTCCCCTATACCGGAGGCTTTACTCGTATTCGCACTTGTAGTCATGTATGGGCCCACGGAAAATGGGTACTCTGTCTCCACCGCTTGCCGGGTACCTTCAGGCGTTGGATTTCCACTATTTTCCCTTCTTCGACTTATGGCCTCACCGGACCTCATTTTGCTCGTCACCGTTTCATCTGTTCCTGGGATTTTGGTGACCCTACTCCCGGGGATCAATTCCCTACTTGGTACAGTGTTAAGTATAAAGGTCCCCCTCCTGAGTGCATCATACGCAGTGTCTTGACTGGTTTCCGTCTCCAGGTTCTTCTTCACTTCCTCCTCGCTGGTGCCAACATTATCTTGTACTCTCCCGCATGACAACCTTTCCGGGATCATTACCTTGCTCCACCGATCTTCCGGGGAATCTTGCCCTTCGGGGGGAACTTCTCTACAAGTGTCCATGCGTCCTTCCTTTTAGTCCTACCACTTAGCTTTTACATGTCGCCGCTGTGCTTTACATGAATTATTTTGGTCTCGAGACTTAAATCCCTTCCGTTCAGTTCAGGAACATACGCCCCTTCTAACGCTCCCGTCAGACCTTCTCCATTCTTCATCCCAGTTCCTTGGTTTACGACGCTTAATAGCTACTGCCGGTAACTTTTCCCCCTTGAATTCACATTCCTCAAACAAGTACACCTTCAGCCAGTCCTGCTCTTGTAATTTTGGCATACAGGGAGATTCATTGGTCGCTCTCAAGTGGACTCCCCACTCACTGAGAGCCATCAGTTTCCCTCTTCACGTTTCTTCACGAGCTCGTTCCCCCTTTTCTTGGGGCAGTTCCAGCTGAAGTGTCCAGGTTCGCCGCACGTGAAACAGAAGTAGCGGTGGTTGCCTCCTCTTTCCTTAACTTTGAAGTCGGGGCTTGGCTTCCTCTCTACTTCTCTTTTCGTTCCCCAGGTTCCCCCATGTTCATTGGTAGTAAATCCTCCTTTCGAGTTATATTGGGGGTAATAATTCCGCGAGTTATGTCCCCCATATCTACCTCCGTTATCCTGTTTGTACCTGTGTGATGGATTTTCAGGTTTCTGATATCCGACGATTCCTCTGCCCGGTTTCAGCGGAGGAGGTCCGTTCCGTTCCACCGGTCCCGGTCTCCAGACTACTCCAAACCGTTGACTAGGTTCCGGAGCGCTCAACCATCCTCAACCATGTTGTATCGGTCGGGAATTCGCCGAAACGTAAGTTGGTCTGCGGAATTCTCTCCTCCGTTCATGACCTCGATCGTCCCTGTCCCGTTTCTCATTTTCGACGTCCTCCCATAGATATGTAGCTAGTTTAATAGCTTCTGACATCGTTCCTGGGCGGCACACGTAGACAAATCTTCTGATCTCGGGATCTAGTCCTTCTATAAAGTATTTCAACTTGTCTTCTCCAGACAACGCCGGGCAGTCGGCCACCGCATTATCAAACCGTAACAGGTATTCTTTTACACCCCCAGTCTGTTTCACTTTCTCCAACCTTTTCAACGCCCCTCTCAAGTCATATTCACCAAACTGCTCTTGAAGTAACACCTTTAACCCTCTCCAATCATACGGTCTCTCTTCCTCGTTCAGGGACATCGGATACTACTTCGTCATATTCTCGTCCAAGTAGGAGAGGGCTATCCTGAGCTTCCCCCCTTCCGGGACATGATTCCTTTCCAGGAACATGTCCATCTGTGCTATCCAAGCGACTGGTTGGTCCCCTGTGAAAACACTTGGTCCTCTTGAAAGGGCTAATGTTCCCTCCTCAATCAATGTCTTTAACATTCGTTCTACGTCCATGGGGGGCTTCATCACTGACTCCTCCAGTCTTCTCTGAGGGGCTTCCCCCGAAAACGGCATGTAAGATGAGGCGGTGTTCCCTAAATCGGGTTCCCCCTTAACTTTGGTGAAGATTGGGTACGACAACGCGTCGTACTCCGCCCCCAATCTGTCCACTTTGACCGGCCCTGACGTTACTTTCTCTGCCCTTCTGCCGATTCCTAACGCTCGTTCCTCTCGAGCGACACTGGCTGCTCCCGGCTCCACAATTCCCGATCCTCTCAACTCTTGAATCGGGTCCTTCACGATCTCACCGCCCAGCCCGTTCGTTCCATTTTCCACACGCTAACCCCCACAAAGGTCTCCTCGCGGAGTGATTCCCTTCGTGACTCCGAATCCTTACTCGGCACAGGTAGACTCTCTCAGACAGCCTCACACGATTTCGTCACTCCTCTTTGTTCGGACTCAGTCCCAAGCCATGCGGTGCTACCAAATAAATATACAAGATAGAAAGTAACTGTCACAGATTTCAGATGACCCTGGGGGATGGACTCTAAACTCCCTACCCCCCGGACGGTCTTACTCTCTGGAATTCAACTCACTACCTTGAAGGGGAACGGTCGAGCCGTCGGCTCCCAAGTTTTACTTGGCGTGACGTGGTGGTCAGGCAC
>NW_027155102.1:1050-2575 GCF_002600585.1 Cystoisospora suis | reverse complement strand
GGCTTCCACGGCTTCGGCTATCTCCGCCTTCAGGTTGTCTATGAAGAGCTCCATCTTCTCATCCTCCTTCAAGGTCGGGCAGTCCGTCACTGCCTCGTTAAATCGCCATAGATAGTCCTGCACGGTGGTGGTCTGCTTGACTCGTAGGAGCTGTTCTCAAGCATCACGTTCCGATGTAGCTCTTAAATGACCTGTTAGCAACCGTTCTAGTCCTTCCCAGTCTCTGGGCTTTTTATTATCCGGAATAGCGGCCGTGAACCAATCGAATCGTTTCGGATCCAGATAGGTCACCGCTACCGGTAGCTTCTTGTCCTCCGCGACTTCCGCGCTCATCAGGTAGGCCTCCACATGATTTATCCATGACGCCGGCCCTTTTCCATCAAGGAGCGGGGGCCTATTCATGGACTGGATGATCTTGTTACGCTTTTCTTGCAATTCTCGGAACTCGTCCAAAAACAAATACGTCCTTGTCGCGGCCGTCGATGTGTAGGAGACGCTTGCGTCCGTTGTTCTCGCCGTAGAAGTGTCAGAGCAGCGCTCTGCCTCTTGAATATTTTTTTCAAAACAACTCTAGGAAAGATAGAATAAGCATCGTCCAGTTGAGTTAAAGATAGCGGTCTGTGTAGAATACTCCCAAAGTCAACGGAGGAGAATAAGCGAGAGTTAGTGTGATCGTTCTGCGTTTCATGAAGTGAACATTTGTTTTGCCTGTCTAAAGGAAGGAATCAAAAGGTAGATCAAATCAGTTTAGAAAGGGGGAAACGGAAAGTAGATCCGAAGATTATCAGAGCAATGGTTGAACAGGGTTTTGAGGGAGACAGTGTGTTTTTCTCCGCAGTCGTGTTATTTTCGAGTCTAACGCCTTTCGCAGTAACCTCGAACGTCCAGTCTGATCTAAGGCACACCGTGTCGTCACTGACCGACGGTGTCTACTTTTTAGCTGGTCGAAACCAAGGGGGGGAGAGAGAAGAGAGAGAAGGAAAGGACGAGGATGTGATAAAAGAGTGAAAGAAAAAGAGGAGAAGAGATTTTTCCACTCTTTTCGTGAAGACGTTTCTCCAACCCTACAGGCAGCCACGAAGAAGATTGGCCCGGCAGGGGGATTCAGGGTCAGACCTGATCGGAGAAAGCGGAGATCCGTGCCTTATTTCGTCCGTGTGAGAGCGGTTTTAAGATCTGGAGTAGTGTGTGTAGTGCGTGAAGTCGGAAGAACTCCAGGATTTAGTGGAATGTGATCTGAGGTGTGAAATATATGGAAAGTTCTCTTGTTAGTTCGGTGTCGAGAGTTGAGGAAGGTCCCGTGCGCGCACCATACCAAGCTATCAACTTATCGCCCGTTTTTTTACCTGAATCTGCTAAGTGAAGAACCAATCCTTGGGAGGAGCCCCAGCAAGGGGGAATAAGGCTGGCCGAATGTCTGACCGCCAGGGAACGGGAGTGACAACCCACTACAGTCTCGCGACCGTTTCCGATCCAGGAGACTCACCACCTCCACACCAGCCTACGGATGCCGAACACCTTACCA
>NW_027155102.1:0-1013 GCF_002600585.1 Cystoisospora suis | reverse complement strand
TAGTAGGGTCGAACCTACAGTAACGAACCTGGACCTTACGGTTGTGACAGATATAGTTATAGTTGGTAGCACCGCATGGTGTTTGACGGATTGAATCCGCGTTGAGATGTGTAGCAGTGTCAAACGTTTTTCTGGTAGGGATTCGGTTGAAGGGAGACATTAAGAGGAGATCGAGAAAGGAGAAAGACGCGGGGTTCAAAAATAGAGAGAGTTTCCGTCGAATAGGGAGCCGAGAGGAGGAATAAAGTGGATTAGCTAATTAATGAAAAAAAAGCCATGGAGCCCGGAGAGCTAGGAGGAGAGGTCAACAAGGACCTGATGGAAAAGTCGACTATTAGGGAAGGACGCGTGTTGAGTGGGTCTACCACCGGGATGGAGGCCACTGAGAGAGGTGGTGGAACAAGCCGACGAGGAGAAGTGAGTTTCCCTGGACCGATGAAGCTGGAAAGACTAGGAATGGAGTACGACGCAATGTCTTACCCCATATTCTCTAAAGCTAGGATTGGGACGAATCCGGGGGAACCCCAACCAGGTGGGGGGGCCTATTTGCCCAAGGGAGAAGGGTTAGGAAGGAGTATAGAAGGGATCCCGGGAAAAAGAAAACCTGGAAGTGGAAAACTTGTTGAAGACCCTGATTGAGGAGCGCAGTCTAGCGCTTTCAAAAGGACCGAGCGTGTTTAAAGGGGACCAGCCGGCCGCCTGGATTGCCCAAATGGATTTATTCCTGGACCGGAATCATGTACCAGAAGGAGGGGAGTTACGAATTGCCTTGTCTTATTCCCAGCAAGGGGGAATAAGGCTGGCCGAATGTCTGACCGCCAGGGAACGGGAATGACAGCCCACTACAGTCTCGCGACCGTTTCAGATCCAGGAGACTCACCACCTCCACACCAGCCTACGGATGCCGAACACCTTACCAACCTACGGGTTAGGTTCTAGGCGGCTTGTCCGTACCACGGGTTTCGATCCCTTCTGTCGTCGGCCAAGGGAAAGGTTCTGTTCAAGTAGTAGGG
>NW_027155101.1:3701-3864 GCF_002600585.1 Cystoisospora suis | reverse complement strand
GGTCCCAAAAGCCGTACAAGGTCCGACACCCACACGGAACTTCACTTCTGTTCACTCACAGTCGCGTAGGAAAAACACCCTCGCTCACACCTGCTCACTTTTCACTCACTTTCAACCGTGCACACCTTCTTTATGCAAAGGTTGAGGCTGTCCTAGTCTCAAA
>NW_027155101.1:323-3402 GCF_002600585.1 Cystoisospora suis | reverse complement strand
CATGTACTCGCTCTAATCCCTCTCAGGTTGGTAGCACACTTGGGGCAGAGCAAGGCTCTGACACACACACAGGTCGTCCGTTCGATCGAGCCCTTCCTGAACACAAGAACCTCATCACAGGTTTCTCGACTTGTGATTCAATTGGACGAACTCACTCTCCCGTTTATCAGAAAGGAAGAAGAAGAAAAAGAAATAAAAAAAAAGGAAGATAAGCTGGCCCGAACCTACCAGTAATTGATGATAATGATAATGATAATAATAATAATAGTCTGTCTTGTTTTTCCTCGTTCTCTCCCCTTTGTTACTCTGCTCATGCTTGGGCTGATTCCGCGGTCGAGTTTAAGCTAGCTGACCGATGCCTTCTGCTTCGTGGGCCTCCGTGTAAAGAACTCTCACCCCCCGGGATTGTCCGGATAATCGGAGGCACTCCCCAAACCCTCTGGGAGGTCGCAATTGGCCCACTTATTGTCCCTTTGCCTTATCGCACACAAGCAAGAACTATGAGCCTCTACTACCTTAGCTTTCTAGCTGTTCAAATTTGACCTGTTCTTTGAACGCAGTCCCCGCTCCCTCCTTAGTAGGTGATCTAAGTCTAAACCTCAAGATCTACAAGAACGACTCGTGTATAGGTCGTCTACCCACCATTTATTATTGTCACAAGAGCTCCACTTCAATTACACTCTCGGGCGGGTTGAGTGTTTATGTCAGATCACGGGTCAGAGTACGAAACTCTGACACCTCTCCCCCTTTTCAAACTTGAGTTTCCCCCCTTTCCTCAATAACGGGGTAAGGCGCATCATGGTGAGCAGAGCACACTTTACATGTTAGTTCCTCCAAACTTGAGTCGCCTTTGGATTATCTTACATGCTATTCCTTAATTCTTGTCCGAATCGTATTACAGGCTTCTTTGAATTCCTTTGTAATAATTGGCCACAGTCCTTTGGCATCCCGTCAAGTTATCTTCGGGTTACGGTGAGGTGGTCCCATCCATCCATAAGACTTTGTACCACACCGATCCCGTGAGAGGGTCCCTTCGATGTTTGAAGATCCCTTGGACTCCGTATTTGTTTCCTTGGATGGCTAATTGGGAACTAGTAGAACTGCTGTGCTCGGAAAGGTTTCCTAACCAGGCCTTCAACGATGAAACATGGAAAACAAGATGCATTAACATTGATGGTGGTAACTTTAATCTATACGCACACTCCCCTATCCTCTCAAGGGTCTTGAATGGACCTCGAAACTTTAAGCTTAAGGCTTTGGAAGAGGTTGCCGTTGCTAGAGGTAGATGCGAAACTTGTAACCATACTTTGTCTCCAACCTTGAACTCGGCTTGTCTTCGATGGAGATTAGGGAACCGCCGTTGCGACGCTTTGGCTTTGTCCAACTCTACTCGCGCTCTTTGAAGTATTACTTCAGCTTGGAGAGGGAGGCTTGCTACAGGCACTATCATTGGTAGTCCATATTTCTGACAGACGAGTTTACTTGGCACGAAACCATATAACATTTCAAACGGGGAAGCTTTGGTAGTGGAACGTATAGTACTGTTATAAGCGAACTCCAGTATTGGTAAAGCTTCTACCCACTTGTATTCATTCCCTAGGATTGTACAGCGAAGCATTTGCTCTATAGTTTGATTAGTCCGTTCAGCCAACCCATTAGTCTGTGGGTGGTAAGCAGTTGACATTTTCTGAGAGATATTGAGCCTACTACACATTTCTTTCCATATCTCACTAGTAAACCGACTATCCCTATCACTGATAATGGCGGAGGGCACTCCATGTAATCGAACTACTTCCTTAACCAGAAGGTTCCCTAACTCCTCGGCTCCTATTGTCTGATGTACCGGGGCAAAATGGGCCATTTTGGTCAGTTGACACACGAGGGTATCAATGGCATCAAATCCTTCTTTCCCTTTGGGCAACCCCATAATAAGATCGATATTAATGACTTCCCACGAAAAGTTAGGTGTCGGCAATGGTTGTAACAGCCCCACCAAGTTATGTTTCCCCGGTTTGTAAATCACATGGAAATTAAAGTCGGCCAGTTTATCTAGCCAATACCCCAACCTGGTGGTCACCTTTTGCGTCAACATACGACTAAGGGTGGCATGGTCCGTCTCAATTGTGACTAGTCTCGTACCTATAAAATGTTTCCATTTAGTTAGGGCATACACGATGGCTAACAATTCACTTTCCTACGCCGGGTAAAACACTTCTCTATCTGACTTCTTCCTTGATTCGAAAGCTATTGGGTACCCTTCCTGCTCGAGCACCGCTCCCACTGCATATTTAGACGCATCTGTCTTAATTACTAGAGGAAGATCTGGATTGAAGAGTTTGGTCATGGCCACATGTACCAGGGTGTCTTTCAACTCCTTTACCGCTTGGGTATGTTTGGGTCGCCATACTAAAGCACTCTTCTGAAGGAGGAGGTCGTGTAACGGTTTGGCCTTTCCGTTGAAGTCCTTGATTAACTGACGGTAATACCCGACTAGCCCCAAAAAAGCCTCGAACTTGCTTGATGTTCTCCAGCTTCTCGGGATAACTCTTTAACGCTTCGACCTTTCGAGGATCTGGAGTGATACTCCCCCGTTGAATAATATACCCCAGGTATTTTACCCTTTGAGTCACAAAATCGCACTTGTTGAGACCCACAAACAGTTGATGCTCCTTGATTTTCTCCGAAACTTTCCGTAAATGTTGTAGATGTTCTCTCTTGGTCTTTGAGTAGACGAGAACGTCATCCAGGTAAATCACCACAAATTCGTCCAGTTCGTTGATAAATATGTTTTGCATTAATCTTTGAAATGTTGCTGGTGCTCCCGATAGGCCAAAGGGCATAACTTTGAACTGGAGGGTCCCATAACGGCATTTGAAGGCCGTCTTCCACTGGTCTTCTGGGGCGACTTGCTCTTGGTAATATCCCTTTTGAAGATCTAATTTAGAAAACCGTTCTGCTTTGCCCAAACGTTGGATGAGCTCCTGGACGCGTGGTAGGGGATATTCATCTTTTAGTGTTATTGTGTTTAACGCTTTATAATCCACAACCATTCGTAATCCTTCCCCTCCTGGTTTGGGTA
>NW_027155101.1:0-239 GCF_002600585.1 Cystoisospora suis | reverse complement strand
CACTCGATAAATTGTGATTCTGAGTGTGATACTGCGGTGTTTCTCCTGGGATTAGCTTGATCTGATGTTTGGCAGGTCTCTCTATAACTCCTATTGGGGGTAATTCCTCAAATACCTCTTTGAATTCATCCAGGAGCGCCGCAGTCGTCGAATCCAGTTACCCCCCAAGTCCTCTAACCTTTTTACTCGGGCTTTGATATACACTCCGAGTGGTACTTTGTAATGATCCTAGGGTAGCC
>NW_027155100.1:0-268 GCF_002600585.1 Cystoisospora suis | reverse complement strand
CTCAAGCTTAGCGGGTGCTGGTCGTAATTGAATCACAGGCTCTTCGAATAATATCTCCTCTCTGTCGTTCTGAGTCCATGATCCATTCGATCCCTCATTCTTGTCATATTCCCAACCAGGTATAACGGGAGCTTCCACCCATTGTCCTTGGGACTCCTTGACTAGTCGAACAAACTCCGGCACCAATCCTGCTTTCTGTAACAGATCGAAACCCACTAAGATATCATACCCAACACAGGCTATTAGAAAGTCATGAAAAAGTATTCGT
>NW_027155099.1:4823-7068 GCF_002600585.1 Cystoisospora suis | reverse complement strand
TACTAGTAATAGTAGTCATCATACAACACCTCCGCATCAATCTCTTCAGTATACAAATAAGAATTCCGTCGGATCTTCTTCCTCTACCATTGCCAGTCATCCAAGTGATCTCCATTCCCAGCAGGCTCGCTCCTCCTCTTCTTCTTTTTCTGTTCCTCTTGCCTCTTCTTCTCAGGTGTCTTCTTCGGTGCCTTCCTTTGCTTCCTCTGCTGGGGGGGGGGTGGTAAGTTCTTCTTCTTCTTCTCTGGGGGTATCGCAGAGCGGACGTCTACGGCTGAATCCAGGCGCAGGCTTACTCATCAGCCGAGGTGTACGTACAGCGGGGGAGGGAGGACAGGGGGGAGAGAAGACACAAGAGGATCGGTAATAGGAATGAAGACGAAGAAGGTAAAGAAGAAGAAGAAGAAAACGAGGGGGATAAATCAATGAAGAGGAAATGAATGAGTGGTGTATGTTGCTCTCTTTTCCGCAAGAAGGGGGGGGGAGAAGGAGAGGAGAGAAAGAAGAAACGAGAGAAGAAAGATAGAGGATCAGAGGAATGAGAAGGCCGAGTAAAGAGAGAAAGTGAAAGAGAAGAAGGAAAAAGAAGAAAGATGGGGGAAACCAAAGGGATAGCAAAAAGGATCTTCAAAACAAGAAGAAGAAGAAGAAGGAAGAAGAAGAGCTTGTTGTCGAAGCCCCCCTTCTTACGTCTCTATCTTTCACTGGGTGCCGCACTTCCCCCTCACATCTTTCTTCTTCTTCTTCTTCGTACCTAGCTAGTATAATACTACTTCATCTAGCACACATCTATATATTTGGATACCCATACATATACATATATATATGTGTATGTCTTCTTAGCTGCATGCACGTGAGACACACACAATAGTAGGGAGGAAAGGTGTATAGGAGGTGACAGGAGTCTAATCATCCATCTGTATGTATGTATATATGTATTTATACAGAGATAAATAGATATAGAATGTATGGAAGGCGAAGGGTAGGTTTTTCTTGTCTTGAGGCATCAGGAGAGGAGCAGGAGGAGGAGGAAGAAGAATTCCTATCTAAAGGGAAGAAGAGGGCAAGAAAAGAAAAAGAAGTTTCAATGAATTCTTACGTCTCTCTACAAAGGCGGCGGGGATAGGGGGATGTGAGAGGAAGAAGATACAAAGCCCCTCCTCTCCTTTACGCACTTCAGTGTACTAGTTCTATTCTTGTCTTCTTTCTTTCTTTCTCACTCTTTCTTTCTTCGCTTTTCTCTTGTAGTTGAGAGCTCCTGGGGAGAAGAAGAAGAAGGCAGAATACGTCAGGAAAAGAAGAAGAGAATAAGGGCTTAGAAGAAAAAAGGGAGAGAAAGAGAGAAAGAAGATATATGTAATTTTCTTTTTTTTTCTTGCCCGTGCATGCGGTTGACTTCCGTCATCTTCTTGTCCTTTCTGAGCTCTCAATAGCTCTCGCAAGGAAATCTCTTCTTTCTCTCTCCTCTTCTCTCTTTCTTTCTTTCTTTCTTTTTCTTTTGTTTCTCTAGACACCTCAGTCCGCAGTGACTTGGGCTTTCCTCTTTCTTCTCTTTCCTGTCTCACACACATCGCAATCTTGAAGGCCAGTCATATCTCTTCTGCCTGCATGCAGGGGCATGCACTCATGTGGAAGGACTCCTAGGAATATCGCCAGCAGTTGCGTCCCTTCTTTGTCCCTACATATACATACACATATATATATAGATAGATAGATATATGTGTATGTATAGAAGTATTTGTATAGATAGATGGATATGCGTGATAGAGGAATGCGTACGGGGGATGTGCGTATATGTGTAGAACTTCTCGTTTGGATGGATTTGGGAGAATGAAGGAAGAGGAGAAAGAGGAGATCGAGTTGTCTCTATGTCTCTGGTCGTCTATCCGTTTGTCTCTCTCTCTCTCTTTTTCTTCCTCTCTTCCTGCTATCTGCTTGTATTCTTTCCTTTTCTCTCTGTTGAGAGAAGAATGCAACAGCGAGTCACTTTCCCTATCTTCTTCTTCTTTTTCATTGGAACGAAACACGACTCTCCGGTCAATACCCGTCTTTTCTCTGTCTTCCCCCCTCTTTCTTTCTTTCTTTCTCGCTCTTTCTGTCTTCTCTACAGTTTCTCTTGCTTCTTTCCTGTCTACTCCATAGAGAGATAGATGAAAGAGAGGTAGATCAAAGATGGCTAGATAGACAGTATCGTTCTACTGTGTGTAGGTGTTTCTCAGGTCGAGAGAGAAAGGGAGAGAGAGAG
>NW_027155099.1:1703-4738 GCF_002600585.1 Cystoisospora suis | reverse complement strand
TCTTCTTCTTCTTTTCTCCCTTCATCCCCTCCACGAGGTCTCTATTCTCCTCCTTTCTCTCTTCACTTCGCAAACGCAATTACTTCAACAAGAAAGAAAGAAAGAAAAAGAAAGAAAGAAAAAGAAAGAAAGGTTACATCTGCATATAGAATACTTCACATGCTAATACAACAGATATGTATAGGTAGATAAACAGATCCATATACTCTCCATATATATATATATATATAGGTAGATAGATTAAAGATAGATAGATAGATATGGAAGGAGAGAGAGAGGTGTGTGACATGTTTGATAGGATCGGTCAGCACGATGATGCTGGGGGGTATGAAGAAGAAGAAGAAGAGAGAGATTGCTCTCGAACGTTTGTCTCCTCCTTCTTCTTCTCTGTGAAAGTTACTTGCCTGCCTTTCAAAGACAACGGACTGACTGCATTTGTCTCCACTTCTTCTTTTCTCTATCTCTCTGTCTTTCGTGAAAGACGAAGTCACCCGTATAAGCATCTCCGTCTATCATCTATCTTTCATCTATGTGCACGTCCATCTATCTCTGTAGATCTTTCTCTGTCGCTCTCTCTAGCTATATCTGCCCTAGTATGTCTATGTCTCGATCTAGAGAGAAAGAAAAATGAACGGAGAATTCGTCTTTTTGTCTCTCATTGTTGCCTGTCTCTCTCTTTCTCTCTCTTCATTCCTTTGAAGATGATCGAATGAGAAGAGAGGGAGAGAGACAGAGAGAGAGCACAATCCAACGGAGAGAGACGAAGAAAATGAATGGGTCTATCCAAAACTTCTCTAGGAAAGAAAGAGAGAAGAGAATGAAAGAGAAGAAGAGAGATAGATCAACTAAAGTGAAAGAATTGCAAGAGTAATTTATCTAAAGAATACCAATCCATCTACTCCACGAAAGTCCCTAGACTCCTTTCTCTCTCTTCTTCTTTCAGTTCATTTACCTAGCAATACTCGTAGTAGTACTAGTACTCCTTGGATTTGTCTTACCTTTCTTTACTCTCCCTCTCTCTCACTGAGTGACCTTAGAGCAGCAGGCATCTGAAAGAAGGAAGTATCTACGAGACGTATCTACCTATCTATGGATATATATAGGAAGAGAAAGATTTATCTATCGTTATATCTCTACGTATGTATGTATGGACAGATAGATAGATAGAGGATACGAATCTCTGCGTTGACTGCGAATGAAAGAAACAGTCAACGGCTTCTTCACGTAGAAAAGGAGAATGAGAGGAGGAGGAGGATGACTACTACCACTACTACGACTAGTGCTTACTACTACCTGATTCATTCCTTTAGCTCAGAAGAAAAGACAAAGAGAAAAGAGGAAGAGGCTAGACTCTTCTTCTCTTTCCTCCTGTAGCTATCAGGAGTTTCACGACTAGTGCTACTACTACTACTATTAGTCACAGTGTATGTACACTCAACACACCTAGTGCTGCTAGGGGGGTGATAGATTAGAGATAGATAATAGATTAAAGATAGACTGCTCCAGATGTGCAAGTAGTAAGTGTAAAGAGACCGCATATGTTTCTCGTACTTTTTCGATAGAAGAATGAAGGAAGAAAGAATTCATCGTCTGATTAATTGACTGATCTATTAGAATTGTCCTTCTGTCATGACTACCGTCTGTTGATCGAATCTCTTACTCTCTCTTCGCCACTATTGAGAAGCAGAAGAATGAAGGCTCTCTCTCCCTTCCTCTCTTTATCCTCCAAAGAGAGGGAATGTAACTCATTCGTATGTATATCTATCTCTATATAAATAGATCTGCTCCTCTGCATGTGCGTTTCTCGAGGAGAGAGAGATAGAAAAGAGAGAGAGAGAGACAAGCCATGAAAGCTTTCTCCATCTGTCTGTGCGCATGCCTTTAGTCTGTCTCTTCTTAATCTATTTAGATCTCTTGTTTATTTATCTATCTATCTGACTGGCTATCTTTCTCTTTTTCTTGTTTAGGTCTGTCTATGTCTCGATTCATTTATGAAGTCATTTGTGATAGATCGTCTTTCTCATGTCTCCTCTGCGTGTTTGCCCTCTATCGGCGAACCTCCTTCTCCCCTCAACAGTATCGATTCTCTCTCTCTCTCTCTGTCTGTACACCCCAAGAAGGCTGACCTACTCGCTCGCTCTCCTCTTCCCTCCTGATAGAGAAGAAGAAGAGTCTCTTCTCCTCATGAGATGTATTAGGAAACTCCCCGGGAAGAGACGAGAGAAGAAGACTAGGAGAAAAGAGCACTTTTCACAAGAAGTCTCGGCTGACCTTGTTCTTTTTCACAAGTCCATACATAAGAAAGCATACAACAGCCAAGAAATTCCTCTTTCTTCTCTTCTCTTCTTCTTCTTCATTTTCTTCTTCTCTCTCTTCCACATGAACATAGAAAACAACACAAGAAGAAGACGACCTCACACTTCAGCCTAAAGAAAGGGGGGGGAGAGAAAGAGAGGGAAGAGAGAGAGGAGAGACAAGAGAGGCATTCCAACTACTACTACTAGGGATGGTCGAGAGAGAAAGATCGCCATCCCCCCTGTCTTGAAAAGAGAAGTGGAGAAAATCTCGTCACTCCATTCATTACATACGCATGCACACTCACCCTTCATTTTCGTTTACAAAAAGAAGAAGAAGAACAACAACTTCCTTCCTTTCTCTCTCTCTCTTTCTCTTTCTTTCTTTCTTTCTTTCATGATGTATGTTTGGGTCGTTTTCATGAATTTCTTCTTCTTCTTCCTTCAGGCGGGAAGAAAGAAAAGAAAAGTGAGAAAGAGAGAGAGAAAGGGACAAGCTTTGAAAAGACAATAGGGAGGATTGGTCAGATAGAGACAGGATCAAATCAAAATACATAAGAACGAAACAAGAAGACACCCCCCTAGTAGTCAAAAGAACAAGAAGACGGACAAGAAAAGAAAAGAAAACTCTAGACCCAACCCTAGACTCTCACAGCATGCACAACTCCCCCCAGTCTTCTTCTTCTTCTTATCTATCTCTCTCTCCTACCTCTCCTATCTATCTTCGATCTATCTCTCTAT
>NW_027155099.1:0-1376 GCF_002600585.1 Cystoisospora suis | reverse complement strand
TCTTTCTCACTCTCCTTTCTTTCTTTCTTTCTTTCTCACTCTCTCTCTCTTTCTTGTGATCTTTCTCTCTCGACTTCTCTCTGTCTGCACAAGTAGAGATCAAATGTTGAAGGGAGAAGCAAAAGGTCTCTTCTATCATCCACCCCATCTATCATCTTCGAAAGAAAAGAAGAAGAAACACAAGTACAAGAAGAATAAGCATAGGGAAGGTCCTCGTATCATCGTATCTTCTCTCTCTCTCTCCTCTATCTTTCTCTTCTTCTCTCTCTCCTTCGACCTGGTCTTCTTCCTTATTCTTATTCTGCTCGACGAAAACATAGCTACACCTCCCTATCTTTATCTATCTATCTATCTATCTATCTGTACTCTTTACTCTGTCTTTCTTGGTCTCTTCCTTCTTCTCTCTTTTCCCTCTTATGTATTCTAGCTCTTTCTCCACCCCACATTTCTCTTCTTCTCGTTCATTTACATCCCCTAGGTAGATAAATTTCCTCGCCTCTCCAGGTCCTATCCTGCGACTCGACTATCTCTCTTTTGCGCATTTCTTTCTTCTCCGAAACAGAAGAAATCTGCAGTAGAATTACTCCTCTTACAGGCTTAACGAGAAAGAGAACAGAGTCCAAACCCATTGTTAACAGATGCTTCTTCTCGCTTGTCTTGATCGCGTCTCTCTCTTCTTCTTCCCCCTCTTCCAGTCTCTTCTCCTCCCCTTTCTCTCTCTCTTCTTCTCTCTTTTCTTCTTTCTCCGTCCCTTTCTCTTTGCTGTTGTCTCGTAGAGAAGAGGAAAGAGGAGAAGAAGAAGAAAAGAGAGAAGACTGATCTTCCTGGCTCATGCTCTCTCTCTCTTCTTCCTCTTCTTTGCGAATCTTCTTCTCGTTTCTTCTTCTTTCTTCTTCCCCTAGTGTTGGAGATTCGAAGCGCCGCAAATGACACACAGAAGAAGAGGCAAGATCGTTTTTCTTCGAACAATCCTCTGTAGATCCGCGGCTCTTGATCTCTGCTGACGTAGGCTGTGAAGCATCCTCTGATAGGAGATAGGTTGGCTCTTGTTGCTTGTGTAAAGTACAAGAGGATTCATTAGGTTCTTTTCTTTCATTCTCCTTCTCTTCTTGACCGAGACAAGAAGAAGAAGAAGAGAGATGAGAACAAGGCTTTAGAGTAGGTGACTCTTTCCTCTCTAGGGGGATAGAACAAGAAGAAGAAGATGAAGAAGATGAAGAAGAAGAATCTCTGTCTTCTCTGTTGTCCTTGTATTTATCAAAGGTCGGGTTTTCCTTGCGATGAAGTTGGTGAAGAAAAAAAGAGTCTCCCCCTCCTTCTCCTCCCCCTCCTTCTTCTTCTCCCCCTCCTTCTTCTTCTCCTCCCCCTCCTTCTTC
>NW_027155098.1:0-244 GCF_002600585.1 Cystoisospora suis | reverse complement strand
TAGGGTTCGTAATCGAACCTAAAGGCGTCACAGCGGACCCAAGCAAGCTGGAGACTATAAGAACTTGGCCAGAGACCTTAGTAAGCAGGAAACACCTTCGAGGATTCCTCGGATTGGTCGGTTACTACCGACGCCTCATCCCGAACTTCAACAAAGCAGCCCATCCGCTGTACGAATTACTGAGGGACGACTCAGACTCGGTGTGGAGACCGAGACACTCGCAAGCAGTACGCGATTTAAAAGA
>NW_027155097.1:0-215 GCF_002600585.1 Cystoisospora suis | reverse complement strand
CCACAGTCTGCGTCCGACGCGGAAGCAGAAGGAAATCCCCGCGGGCTGGAGCCGTCGAGCTAGGCCAGGCGGTCCATCACGTGCAGTGTGCATAAGAGAGTCGGTGTTTTTGTGCTAGAAACGCGTTTCAAGTGCGGGAACCGTTGATAAATGGATGGCTTCTAGTGAAGCCTAACGTTTTGGCCCTACTGGAGCCAGAAAGCACTAGCGGACAT
>NW_027155096.1:0-406 GCF_002600585.1 Cystoisospora suis | reverse complement strand
CACGGACCGTGGTTTCGTCCTCCCGGTCCGTGGGTCAGCGTGGCTGCCCGTATATTAGCTCTTTCGATCGGCCTAAGTCTGGCTTTCTCGGTACTTTCTTGTTTTATTGAATTTTACTGAGCTTCGAGGCTCCGCATAGACTTCTTTATCCTTATGACACTTATTAGGCTCTACGAAGAGCCCTACTGGTCTTGTGTGTATGCTACGTGGCTGCCGTGGTGCTTGGCGTCGCGGCGCGGGTGAGTCGGGAAGTCCGGTCGTTGGGAACTTACAGAAAAAAATATCGTTACCCCAATGCGGGGTTATAGCAACTCCTAAATCCTAAAAGGTGCCTAACGCACCTCGCATTATCGCTCTACGTGGCCTGGCCGCTGAAATCGGCCAAATTCGTGCTCCACTATACGCG
>NW_027155095.1:4691-4895 GCF_002600585.1 Cystoisospora suis | reverse complement strand
TTAAAAATGAAGGCAGTCGAAAAAGAACAACTGGAAATCCAACACCGGAAAAAAAAGAGGGTCCAACATAGAAAAGGAACGGTGACATCCAAAAAATATACCTTTGACTTCTTCACCTGTCCCCTCTAACTTCAGGAATGATTGTTCTGATCTCTTTTCTTCTTCTCATCTGAACCGCCACTGAGGCTCTCTGACGCCGCGCCT
>NW_027155095.1:0-4378 GCF_002600585.1 Cystoisospora suis | reverse complement strand
AGCGTTGCGCATGATGGAATTAGCCTGCGCACACCTAGAACACGAATATTAGTAACGACTTGCAACATATACGTAGTATTTAAGGATACTGACTATGCAGGGACGAGTCACAAAGGATCGCCCATACAAGGGACGATCACTTGTGACAAAGATGATGGCCGTGGGTGAACCGCCGTGCAAACGCACGCCCGAGCATCACTGCGGCCGATCGACTTGATGCCAAATCAGATGGCTCTATGGTCTATGACGCACGTCCGGAGTTCCCCACATTGCTCTGTACATCTCTAAGGCTGCCTGTGGCAGTCGAACAGTCGCAAGGAGTTTGTCTATATACAGCGCAGCTCCTTCCCTAGATGCTCTTCGTAGCACTATTTCCTACTCTCGCACCCGTCAAGACGAACACTATAGGTCTTGGAGTGAATGCCCCGACGGCCCTTCCTTTTCTTCCTGCCCCAGTTGGAGCGTCGCTACGCTCCGGCCCTTCTGTCCCGCGGGGTCGCACCCGGGGGAAGCTCTTCCGGCTTGCCTGGTATCTTCCGACCCCGTGGAAACGCCTGTTTACCCCTCCAGTCAATATATCAGCCAAAGCTGACATGTAGCGTTGTCATACGATACTCTTTGACAGACCGATGTTTCCCAGTGCTTACTTGCATGACCCGGTGGCTTAGCGGTGGTGGCCAGGAATGTGCTGTCACACGATACTCTATGACAGCCCGGTGTTTCTCAGTACTTACTTGCATGACCCGATGGCTTAACAGTGGTGACCACGAATGTGCTATGTAAGGTGACTTCACGGTGTTATCTAGCTGTTGGACTTTTGTGATCAGTGTGCCACGTGAACTGATCTTCCTTTATGCTGTTGTACTGGAGTGCTGCGTAGGGACGGGGATTGAGTGTGCCTACGGTGCCCCGGGCCGACCAGCCGCACGCCGGCAGGGCCGAGGGAAACTTTTTTCCCCGGGATCTTTTCTTGAGTTATATATGTGTTTCTTCCTTTTTTTTGAGAGCACAATCAGAAAAGGAAAAAAGAAAGAGGGAGAGGAAATAAAAAGGAGGGGCGGCTGGAGCCTGCCGCCGGTGCGCGGCCTCCGGGGCAGCGGACCCCATGCGAACCGAACGGTCCAGGGAGTTGTCTCCAGGGAAACGAAGAGTTTTGAGATCTTTGTTGGCTTTCTTTTTGAGAAAAAAAGAGACTTTTTACTTTTTTCCGTTGCAAGTGTTCCGCCGGTTCCATGATTTCCTTCTATTTTCACAGCCGGTGCGGAACCGCCCTGTAGGGTTGGCGTCCGTCAGTGACTATCCAGCGACAGGGGGGAGCGCTGAAACGTAACTTCGGCACCTGGTGAAGTGATTCTTACGAATCCTTGTGACTTGCTCTTTGACGTTTGACCGCCGTTCATCGTTATCTAACGACTAAACCTCCCATAGACACTTTGGGATGTGTCTGTGTGTTCCTCCTTCGCGGTACCCTGGCGCGTAGGGATGAGTCCGGGGCGACCGCGAAGGAATTTCGGCACTTCGGGATAGTGCTGCAGCCGGTGGTCAGGAAGTTTTTCGACATTGCGTTGCACTGAGGGGATATGGCCGGTGTTTTTTTTGATTTTTTTCTTGGATAGATACTTGATCGTGTCCCTGCGGCGGGACTGCCGCTCGCCGCAGAGTGGATCAACTGTGCGCGCAGGCGCTTGGCAGGTCCCTAGAGGTTTCTGCGGGTTACCGCATGTTGGAAGTCGTGAATTAAGAGCTGTGGCGAGGGGCTTGGCGGCTTGTTCCACCTTTGTAGAAAGGGCGAAGGTGTCGTGATTCTTTCGAGAGCGCCGCTCTGAGGGAGCCATGTGAATGGCTTCTTGTTGGTGAACCCTGTGGTGTATTCGAGAGTCCCCAGTGCATGAAACTCAACCGGAAGCAGTTATCCGTTGAACTGACGAATCAGCAGAGCACGTGTGAAGCATGTCGTTCGCTCAAGTCCTGCGCGAGGCGAGGAGTCTCGCGGAAAGGCCTGTGGATGAACCCGCCACGCGCTGTAAGTCACAGTTAAACAGGAGAGTAGCGTTATCGTTGTGAATCGACTCCTGCGCTCGTAGCTACATAAGCAGAGCTCCGAGATCCCTAATTGTGACAAGCGTGACACCACTGTGCCGCTAAGCCCTGGCGGGAACCGACCGAGCGGCCACCGGGCAGGAGCCGCGGATGATAACGCTACGATACGATGCCAGCGGCAGGAATCGAACACAGGACCATCCGGTCTACAGTCCGTGACCTTCCCGCTGCGCTACCAGGCTTGAAAGCTAATAGCAGAACGCTTTTTCCGTGCCACTCCAAGCTATCTTGCGTTGAATCTCTGTACAGGTCGCGTATTTTATCGACTGTGGATAGCTCAAAAAACCGCCGGTATCACAACAAACGTGTCAACAACACATACAACTTCTTTAGGAATGGTTTAGCGTCTCGTTCTGTCGTGCGCTGTACATAACAGTAACACAAAACATGAAGCCAGGTCCCTAATAGTGATCGTACTATGTAGAAGCAGGGATCAGCCTTGCCATGGCTGTGTTACGAGCGGTCGGGATGACCGTTTGAGAGGCTGGCCTCTTGGGACGTTTTTTCTAGCCGGCTGTCTACTGCGCGCGGACGCTTTGTTGCGTCAGGAAGGTATTACCGGTACAGTTTCATTTTCGCCGGGTGTGTCTCACGTGTTTGTGAGCATAGCGTTTTCCGGATGCCATCCGGCTGGTTGTCGGTGTGTCCCGGCACTTGGAGATGTGTCCAGACTCTCCAGTGTGGGACGTTCTCAGCCGCGCGTGGTGTAGCAATGCGGCGCATGATTTTGGCATTCCCGACAGTTTGGGATTGGTTCAGAATGACTTGGTCTTCTGACTTCACGACGCGTGTTGGCTAACCAAAGAGGGGCGTGTTTTTCTTTTTCCGACACTCCAGGATGTGTCCCGAAATGTGGCAACCCTTTTGAGGGGGTTACGTTCTCGCTACCTGCATCGCCCCGATTCACCGGCAACTGAATTGTGTATGACGCACTTCACGATTCTCAAGACATCGAACGCGAAGCGCCGCGGACGCACCACCAGAGCAGGCCAGTCCCTTTGTGAAAGAAACTCCGGCACGACAGGAGCGATCGCCTGGCACGTCCGGCGGGTGAGCCAACGACCGACTGTATGCCCTTTTCAGGGAAAAACGCAGCCTGCTGGCCAAACTCTTCACGTCCAGTTCTCGTTTGCCGAGAACTGGACCCTGAACTGTTATAAACTAAGTGAATGCCCTCTCGACCGAAGCCAAGACTTTCTTTGCCAGAGAAATTGCGGCACGAGAGCAGGATCTCGAGGAACGGTCTATTGTGAACTAACAGGTGCACTCACATTCAGGAAGGTAGCACTATCTTTGGTGACAGACATTTACTCGTACCCGGAGAAGTGTACTCACGGGGAAGGCCGCGGCGTGGCACCGGCGACAGATATATCGCGCGTAGCAGAGAGCGTACACGAGAACTGACACCGCCACGGAGGCCATGAAAGAGTGAGATACACGACCCCGTGAGTCAGGTTTGCCGGACACAAGCGAAGGATCTTTTGTTTGCAGAATGGGCGAGCCACGAGCCGTTCAGTCCCCCACGACTCACCCACTGCACAGAAAACAAAAGTGATCCTGTCCGCGTCTAGATCCAGTTGTAGAGTGCGTGCACAAAGACACTAGATTATCCGGGGTGCGCCCACGGCGCACATTGGAGCACAGCCCTGTCACAAATAAAGAAGAATGAGGTATATATATAATACTTACAGAGAAAGCTATTTACATGTAAACATATCTGTGTATATAACTGTCTACACCATATATGCATACTCTTCCATTTGTGACGTACAGCCTACGGGTTTCGATCCGTACGCCGTTCCACGAGAACACCATTCCCGTGTGCTCAGCGAAGTAACCCGTCGTTCGCATTTATTATTTTTGAATAAAAAGTGAAAAGCAGTATAAAAGACCTTATGTAATTTAATTGGAAAAAAGTATCTTTTTCAGGGCTCGCACATGGAAGGAAATTACAGCCACGCGAAGAATTCAAGCATTCGAAGCAAAGGATTCACACGCTCCAGTTCTGGTCGTCCTTGCGCAGCACGGTATTGCTTGTCACTCTGACGAATTTAAGCATTTGATGCAACCTGCAACAGAGATCCGGTCAACACGGGACGGGGGACGCGCGGCGGTTGGCAGGGCCGGGGGAAACTTTTCTCCCCGGGCTCTTTTCTTGAGAGATATATGTATTTTTTCCTTTTTTTGATTTTGAACACTATTAGAAAAAGAAGAAAGAAAAAGGAAGACGAAGGAAAACAATCGGAGCGGCGGCTGGAGACTGCCGCCGGTGACCTGC
>NW_027155094.1:0-247 GCF_002600585.1 Cystoisospora suis | reverse complement strand
GGATGGAAGGTTTGTGTGCCGGGAGGAGTGCTAAGAAAGGAAATTTTGGAGCATTTTCATGACCATCTGCTGGCAGGACATCCGGGGATCGACCGGACAAGGCTAGCGGTGCGGAGTTTATTTTGGTGGCCGCGCATGGACGCGGATATTGAAAGCTTCGTGAAATCGTGTGTTCAGTGTGCAAAAGGGAAAAATTCACATTTAAAAAGTGGTGGTTTATTACAACCCCTCCCAATTCCGAACTTGC
>NW_027155093.1:12149-28086 GCF_002600585.1 Cystoisospora suis | reverse complement strand
AGCAGAAGAAAAAGAAAGAAGAATTTCGCCTCCCTCTATTGAGATAGCCCTCGGAATGAAAAGCAAAACGACAGAGCCCAGTAGGTATACCTATACATATGTGGGTGTATATACACCCCAAGGAGGAGACAGAAGAGAAGGGTGGGAAGAGGAGTGGGACGTGCGATTCTTCTTCTGTCTCGACGTGTAGCAAAAGAAGCTTATGAAAGCAGGCTTATAGAAGAAGAAGAAGAAAGGATAGTAAGAAAGATATGAAAGAGCAGAAGAAGGCGTTGTACTGAGAGGCCTTACACAAGTTTTGAGAATACGCCAGCATAGCCCTCGAACGCGCTTTGCTAGCTTCCTCTGATGTGGGAAAGACTGGATGTATGTCCCAGGCAAACCTAGTAGCAACACCCGAAGNNAGATAGATAAAAGAAGATAGATTCTTATGAGTATGACTAAGAAGTCGACTGCGTGAGAGAAAGAGATTTCTTATCGTTCATACAAGCGACGATGGGAAAAGAAAAAGAAAAAGAATAGAAAGAAGAAGAAGAAAAAGAAGAAGAGAAACAAAACGTCGCCATTGAATGGCAGTGAATGGTAAGCAGAAACTTAATCAGTACTCGTCTCTACTCTGGCACACACCGCACAGAGCTCTCTCTCGCTCTCTAGATAGATAGATAGATAGGTAGATTTAAGATAGATAGATAGATTACAGGTGGGTATAGATGGATATGGATGACTTTCTACGGGGATACGAATATACATGAAGAGAGGGAGACTCTTTCCCACCCCTGAGAGTGCCGCAGCACTTATGCCTATATAGCACTCCTAGAGCCACACCTAGCGTCGATGTATTTGCATAACTATGTACGGATGTATATATGAAGATGTATGTATGACTATGTATGAGTATGTATGTGTATGGATATGTAGGAGGTAACTGCAGTGACGATTGAAAGGCTCGTCTTATATAAGGGAGTGAAGGGGGTGTGTGACCTCCTAGGAGTTACTCGCATGCGGGCTTGACTCTCGTGGTGCTTCCTCCTTCTACAAAACACTCATTCATACACTAAGGACAACACGAAGAAAATAGGGAGAGAATAAGAATAAGAATGCCCTCTTCATAAAGATACAAATGGATTCGGTCCTTCAGCCTCTACCTCATTGGCTTATGCGGTAGAAGAATAAGGAAGAAGATCTTCTATACGACTAGCTGAAACACCTCTATTACCACGATAAGAATGTCTACTGCAGTCGCAACCTCTTCACGTACCGAAGTCGGCTTAGCTACGGAGTGTCCTCAACACATACATAGGACGAGATGAGTGAGAAGGAAACAGTGCTGCTAAGAAAGAAAGAAAGAAAGAAAGGCAGTCCAAACATTTAGAGAGACTTACGTACATCATCTAGATGAATCGGAGAGATAGGAGATGGAGGTGAACTGAGCCGAGAGATAAGTTCCTCGTAGATAGCTCCATGAAGCCTTAAGAGAGGTTGATAAGAATCTAGCTGCCTCCTCACTTTCTCTTCTTGCCCGCCTAGAAGACGTACATCTACTCGAATATTCTTTCTTCTCCCTTCTCCAGTCGATGTGGCTATCTCAAATGAAGAGACAGGAGATCTAGAACGAGAAGAAGAAGAAGGAGAGACGGCGGGTATGCCATCCTCGTTGTAATAGGAAGAAGCAGAAGAAGACGTAAGAGTAGGAGGAGGAGGAGGAGAAGAAGAAGAAGAAGATAATGGCGAGGATCTTAGATCCGAAGCCTTATGGCGACAAGAAGCAGAAGGTGTAGAGATACTATAAGAAGAAGAAGATGGGGTGTAAGAAGGATCATGTTGACGCGAGCGTGCGTTTTCACTTGGCTTTCCTTCACTGTTGGTCTCCTTTGTATTCCCTGGAAGTGTCTCTCTATCGGATCTATGTCTTATGATGGAATTGCTATCTTTCTTCTTCTTCTTGTGGCTCACCTCGTCCCCTGCATGCACTTCTTCCTGTGTCTCTGCGTGACTCTTCGTCTGATCGAGCGCCTGTCTTTCCTTAGCTCTCATGAAATGCCTAAGGCCTAGCTGGAGAGTAGAGAGAGTATAGATACCAAAGTGGCGCAACGACCATCTCTCACTCTGGAGAGGGAGAAGAAACTTCTACACAAAAAGACACATACAAGTTAAGCAAAGCAGAAGAAAAAGGAGAACAAGCAGACATGAAGGGGAAGAAGAAGAAGGATACAACGTTCTCACTGAGAGAGAATGAAAAGACGACCCTCGAGAGAGAGGAAGATCAGGAAGGAGGAGACATGCATGGAGGGCATGATGCAGGCTGCAGATAGATGTAGAGGGACGGATAGAGATATCTATAAAGAGGAAGACACAAGAGGGGAGAGAGGAGAACAGCTTCCTGTATAGATAGATAGATAGATAGATCTAGATAGATAGATAGATCTAGATAGATAGATAGATTAAAGATAGATAGATATTAGAAGACTGGGTGGACAGCGTAGAGCCGTTTCTTTCTCAGTTCTGTAAGGAGCGAAGATTCATTAGGAAAAGAGAATGAAAGAAGCTACATCTCTGCATGTTTTCAATCTATCTGCCTATCTATCTCTCATCTTGAATTATTCTTCTTCTAGGAGAAGAACAAGAATGCTAGCCCTTACATGGAGAATATCCTCTGCAAGGTCGACCTCTCCATCGAAGGCCTTGGCGAGGACAGCAAACGCTTTCACAGCGACTTGTCGATCTAAGACTTCTTTCCTCTGGGGAGAAGGCATGCAGCGGTCTCTTCTCTTTGACGAGAATGAATGGTCTTCCTCTTTCTCTTCGAGTAGAGGCAAATGTTCGCGTAGCTGAAGTATAGCATGCTCGTCTTCGCTGATAGATACAGCATCTAAAACGGAGCTGGAAAAGGAGAGATTTCAAAGACATGAGAAGCGTAGGAGACAGAGAATGAAGAGAAACAGAAGCCCAAGAGACAGAGAGAGATATCGAGACATGTCTCCGTCAAGGGGAGTTGGCCTGGCTGCGTGTGTCTCACTTAATACGAGGTGCACATGTCTGTGAAGATGTACGGGACGTACACACCTCCATATGTTGAGATATATATATAGAGAGAGAGAGAGGCGTAGGTCCTTTCGATTTGTTAATAAGGGCGTGGAAAGCGTGAGATGAGGACACCTATGAAAGACGACTGATGTGAAGAGATCTAATAGACGCACACGCCAACTTGGGTCGACTATACTAGAGGTGACACTCATCATATAGATCTCACTATCTCTCTACACTCTCTCTCTACATATATATATATATATCTATATGCATTCATATACATCTATAGAGGAAAGCAGTGCGGGGACTGCGGCACGCAAACTCTGCGTGTACATACAGGTACAAATATATATACATATGCATGTATATATATCTACATATAAAAATACATATATATATACATATATATATATACGTATATTTATATGCACCCTCCCAGAACACATACTTGGAGAAGACACATGAGGCCTTCCTCCTGTCTCACAAGCGCGAGCTGAAGAGAAGAGAGGCGAGACGTAAGTCTTCAATACTACCGAGGGTGTTCTTTTCTTTCGACCCATATGCTGATGTATAGAGGTGTAGAAGAGATAGGCCTATTGTTTCATGGAAAGAGGGACTTGGATATTATTTAGATAAGAGGAAAGTCGCTGTGAGGTGAATCTCCTCCTTTATGTTCTCCCTACCACAGGGAATGTGAAGAGAGACGTGAGAGATATTCAGGAGAGATAAGAAGATCAAGTAGCTCCATGCAGGAGACACGACAAAGAAATAGGAAGTGACAAGCCATTGCGAGCATGTCTAGATCAGCCTGGGGAGAACGAAAGCAAGAATAGAACAGAGAAAGACATCCAAGTCTCTTCAAGGTCACACACAAAGAGATCAAGAAAACGAAGAAGAAAAAGAGGAAGAAGAAGTTTCTCTCTCTGTCAGAGATGGCGAGGAAGATCCATGACTTGACCAGACACAAAAGGCAAGACTTTCGACGAAGAATGAACGAAGGAGACGGAGACATGAAGGAGACGGAGACATGAAGGAGACGGAGACATGAAGGAGGACATGCCTCTTGTGTTTTCTAATGGAGGCATCAAGAAAAGTAGACATTCCTTCACGTTCTATCAGGGTGCTTGTGTGGATACACAAACCTATGAAGCGCGCTGCTAGTAAGACTACTCTGACGCAGAAGAAAACGATAGGAGACAAGACAGAGAAAGAAGAAAAAGAGCATCATTCCAATCTCCCGGGAGCACAGTGAAATCTTAAGGTGTGAAGAAGTGCGACAGGCGAGGCACCTTCACAGGACCTGCTGTCTCTCTCTCTGTCTCTCTCTCTACATCTCCAGGGATAGAGAAAGAGAGACAGATAGACACGCATACCTGTATATATATAAATGTATATAAATATACATAGCTTTACCAGAGTGTCGTGCTTGAGCACCGACGCACAACTGATGCCTCTGGAATAGATCTATACACATATCTACATATCTATCTATATATATATCTATATCTACCTATCTATATCTATCTATATATCTATATCTATGTATATCTATATATATAGGGAGAGAGAGACTCATCTATGGTAGGAGGTGTATGTTGCTTTCTACACATGTAGATCTATATCTGAAAGAATGCAGCGCGATATAGATGCAGGAGAATCTAGTCCTTTCATGAAGACCCCTCGTCGATCGTAGCTTTCTGCCTCTTAAACCAACAAGAGAATCTCCCCCCTAAGAGAGGGCAAGAGCCTCTTCTCAACTATGTGTGTATTAGACAGAAAAAGGACAGGGGGAGATAGTGTGTGTGTATAGAGAGAGATACATCGAGATATAGCTACTACTGACATACATCAGATAGAGCCCGGTCAGGTATGAGTTGGGAATACTGCTCTTCAATCATATCTAGGAAAAGAAGAGACGTTTCATGAAGATATCTAGGTAGATGAAGCAGCGAGAGGCCTCTCATCGTCGACAAGAGAAGTTCTTTCTTCTTCTTCTTCTCTTCTTCTTTCTCTCCCTCGACTGCATGAAAGACTTCTCCTCTGTCCTTCGCCTGAGACGATGCAATCGAGGAGAGAAGATACTCTCGGAGGCTCGCGAACGTCTCTTGGAGGAAAGAAGAGAAAGGAGAAGAGTTAAAATCTAAGCGACAGAAAGGCGAAAAAGAAGAAGAGGAGGCGAGACCTAGGTGTTCTGAGAAGCAGTCACACAGGCAAAGAAAGAAGAGATAGTGAGTTGAGACATGTCTGGATAGCGCAGCCTAAATGTCTTACGAGGTGATGAGGGTGTGTCTACTCGCTGTCTAGCTAGGTGTCTCTCTATCGAGCTGTAAAGATAGATATAGAGAAGGGACATAGAGAGAGAGAAAGAAGGTATAGATGTATGAAGAGAAGATATGTATGTATAGAGAGAGAAAATAGAGAAGTTGATGATGCGTCAGTTCGGTAATTAAAGTGAAGAGAGGATGAGATCTGAAAAGTCGCACAGAGCCTAGCAACAAGGGGCTTAGAGTAACATAGCAAAGGAATGGGGGCTCTCCTCATATATAAGTCAAGACATGTAGACATAACTATTACATATATATATATATATGTATACATATAGAGAGAGAGAGAGATAGCAATGAGTGTATATGCAGATTTATGTAGACTTGTATGATGTATGACGTCATTCCTTATGTGACTGACAAGGCAATCGACTTGAAAGCTTAGGAGAGGAGGAGAGATGTGCTCCTCCCTCCATTCTTGTCTACTCTCCCAGTGAGAAATAGCAAGGAAAGAGTTCAAGACACCGAAAGAAAGAAAGAAAGAGTGAGAAAGAAAGAAAGAGTGAGAAAGAAAGAACATCTGGCAAGTATTGATGCAGCCTTCGTAGTCTACACGAAAAGAGAGAAAGAGACGAGAAGAGAGAGAAAGGATTAAAGAGATTCGAGAAAGAGAGAGAGACCGATAGAAAACAAGGGCGAAATGAGAGCGAGAAAGGAATTGGGAGAAAAGAGAAAAAGAAAAGAAAGAGACATCTGTGTCTTCTCTTTGCATGCGAGAGACTCGCCTCTCTCAGTAGTGATTGACGCCGGTGGATTATCCTACCCTCCCTGCTGCATTAGAGGAAGTCACGTCAGTCCTCTAGTAGTATCGAGATGCATGTATGTTATCCCTAGTATAATTCTATCGACCGAATAGCCGCCTTACACGAGACAACGATATACAGAGAAAGAAGAGCTTAGCTCGTTCTTCTCTTCTTACCTAAGACATGTATACGAAGTTCAAGTGGATTCGACAGCCTCTTCCCTCCCCTCTCTTCTCTCATCGAGGCATTTCTCATCTCTTCTTCTATCATTACATACCCCGTACACCGCAGAGCCGAAGAAGAAGAAGAGGATGGATAAGCAGAAGGAGAGACAGAGGACAAGGGGGATGTTCTATGGCAAGGAGAGGGAGAGACGGAAGAAGATGAAGGGGAGAGAAAGGAGTTCATAGGAGCTCCGGGAGACCGCGAAGGAGACACAGGAGGAGAAGAAGAGGAGGATATGGATGGCGCAGAGAAGAGAGAATTCACAGGGTTCCTCGCAGCAGGAGGAGGAGAAGAAGAGGGACAAGGGAGGAGCCTCGTTGGAAGAGGTATGGATGGCCTATTCCCTTCTCTCTCGCATTGTTGGTGTGAATGTATGTTGTCTCGGGGTTGAAAGGGGAGAGCAGAAAGGAAAGGTTCTACGACTCTTTCAGCAGTGGATCGAAAAAGACTTGCATTTCCCACAGAAGATGGAGAAGAAGAGACATCATGTAAGCACTTCAGTCTCCTTAACACTTCTTCTCTTAATGCCTCGAAGGCTTTCTCTTCTCTTTCTTTATCAATCGATAAGCGAAGATCCCCCACTCTCTTTCTCACACCTCCTCTCAAGCCTTTTCCTTCTCTTTCTTCTTTCTCTTCTGCATCTTGTCCCTCTTCATTCATACTCTGCAGTCGCGTAAAAAGTCTCTTCTCCTCTCCGGCTTGCTGTACACCTCTATCCTTAATCTGAGAGATTCGGGGCTTTGTCGAGTCTTTATCCGGAGGGTCTTTCTCTCCTTCCTCGCCCTGACTCTCTAGCGTCGCTCCTAAGAGTGGCAAAGTAGTAGTAGTAGTACTAGGGGAGTCTTTGAAGAAAGAAGGGAGATAGACCTTCGAATGCCTTCTTCCTCTCCCTTCTGAGCTAAGACCACGCTGGCACTCTTTCTTGCATGCACTTGTAGACTTTTCTCGACATGCGAATCTTCTGCTGGAGGTGAGAAACGGAAAGAAAGAATGAAAAGTGACGGGCGGAAGTTCAGCCTGAGGACAGAAGGTGTGCTGGCGTGGTTCTGTGGGAGATACGCGAAGGAGACAGAGAAGAGGAGAAGAAGGGGGAGAAGAAGAAGACGAAGAGGGAGAAGAAGAGGGAGAAGAGAGTGTGGATCGCGGGTGGGCTTTAGTGAAGCGATTCGGAGGTAGAGTGAGGGGAGAGAAGAAGAAGGAGGAGAAAGAAGAAGAAGAAGAAGAAAGAGAAGAGATATGGCAAGCAGGAAGGAGAGAAGAAGAGCAGAAAGACAACGAAGAACATGGGGAGAGAGAAAGAAAAAAAGAAGAAGGTGGAAGATGGTGTCCAGGAATCGGAGAAATCGAGTAGAAAGATGAACCTTCATTTCTTCTCCGTAAATAAGCCGGGAAAACCATTCGATGGCTTCTCCGTTCAAGTCGTGGTCTCTCCGTATCAGCTAGAGGACTTCCATCGAACTCTCTTAGTTGAGAAAAAGAGGAAGAACATCGACTACGGGGCAGCAGGTGTACAGACACCCGAGTCCGTGGTGTATGTGGAGAAGCTATGACAAGAGAAGAGAGAGAAGAAAAGAGAGAGACAGGAGTGAAGACACAGCGAATAAGTGAGCCAGAAGAACATGCTAAGACAGAGGTATGAAGAAGAGAAGGAGAAGAATGGAGTAACTGACGAGGGGGAGAGAAAGAAAGAGAAAAATGATGACAACAAGGAAGGAATGAAGAAGGAGAAGGATAAGACCTTAGCGCAGAAGAAGTAGAAGAAAAATAGGAGAGAGAAGGAGAAGAAGAGACCGAGGGAGGAGGAGAGGTCGGGAGACCTGACTGTATAGTAGGAGCACTGCCATGATGAGGAGTTTCTTTGGAAAGAGCACGTCTTAAGTATTTCATCTTTCTCTGTTTCGGCGGAAAAATCTCTTCTCCTTTCCTCCTCCTCACAAGGAAGAGATTCCTTTCTTCTCCCATCGCGCGGAAATGAAGAAAGTCTTTCTCCATTCTGCCTGATGCCTGAGCTCTTCCCTCATGTGACTATCGCCTAACAAGACCTCCTCTAGAGAGACAGAGAGAGAGAGAGGAGAGAGAGAGAGAGAATGCATCTTTCTGCTTTCGCTCTTTCAAGCGTGGAAGGAGTTTTAAGTAGAGACTGTACATTCTTTCCGCCCAGGATAAATGGAGATTTCTCGTTGACAAGACAGAGTAGATGAGTAGATTCTCTTCACAGTTCTCGTTTCATTGCAGAGCGGCATTGGGGAAAGAAGAGATACTACGGCTCTTGAAGCAACCCATTCCGAGGAGCGACGAAGATATCTCCCTGCGAAAAGAAAAAGAAGAAAGAAAAAAAGAAAGAATGGAGAAAGAAGGAAAGGATGGAGAAGGAGAAGGTAGTATGGGAAGGGGAGATGAGCAAGAGGTGAGGTGTATGGAGGAATGACCAGGTCACCGGTGTATCGATGTTTCTCCTTCTGTCGAGGTGTCTGTACACCTGCGTGTACACCTCAACTAGAAGGGAGAGAAGGCTAGCGTTGAGATTCTGATCTCCTAATCGACCTTCCTGTCTAGCTAGCTGCTAGGAAGTTAGATGTATAGAAGGTCTCTCCGTTGTAGAATGCGAAGAAGAAGCCTCTTGTTGCGGGGAATGATCAAGAGTACCGTTTTTTTCCAAGTATCGATTGTTCTCCCGACGCATGCATCGATGCATGCGTCGGGAGAACAATCGATGGGAAAAGCATCTTGCATCTCCCATGCTGTCGTTACATTTCCTTCTTCTGTCCTAGCCAAACACACCCGGCTATCTCAACTCCTCCCCTCCTCCCCTTGATATAGATATGCGGACATTTTGTGCTTTTAGAGGGGCATGCAACCTCCTGAGCTGCGATTCCAGACATCTTTGCACCACCACCACCACCACGTCTTGCCTGAAAAATAACTTCTTTCTTTCGTGAGGAATTCACAGCAAGCAGGTTCGTTCTCATCCTTCTATCTCCAGCCCTCCATCTCTGAAGGGTCAGTGTCTTTTTTGGCTGTATGTACACCTCGTCAAAAAAGCTCTCGATGACTCTTGATTTCCAACAACTTCCTCATCTCGAGAATATCGACGTCCATTTTTCCACGTCATTCTTCTCACTCCAGAACTTCTCATTTCTGTAGTCGAAGTACGACTCGATTCTTGCTTTCAAACATCTCTTCCTCTTGAACACGACAGGAGCAAATCAAGATACCCATAGGAAACATACAAGAAGACGAAGAAAAAGAAGTGAGAAGATTACATTTAGATAGATAGATATATACGTGGTCTCGGTGGTATATGTACGTATATACAGGGAGATAGCTATGACTAGATGTGTTTCAGATTCTCGTAGATTAAGAAAGATACACAAAGATGTTTGAATTCTTATCAAGATATTTGTCTACGCTTTGTCGTACGGTAGAACCTACGATGAAGGTAGCTTCACCTCTCTATACACAAGTCTATCCACCCTTATACATGCTCTGCTGGGAAGTCAAAACCGCAGAAAGATCATCGGGTGTAGGTAGATAAATAGGTAGATATCTTCTCTAGGGGAAGTCTTTCTTCTCATATACAGTTTCTTGCCCCTCCCACCCTCTTGGAGAAGACAGACAGACAGACTGGCCTTCTTGCGTCCACGATTTGACAAGACGCCTTAGCTCATTCGGGCCCGCGCACAACTCGGGGTGTATGTACAGTGAGCCGTCAAGAATTGAAAACAGCAACAGGAAAGAATTACAATAGAGACATCTATCTGCTATCGACACATGTCATCTAGTTCGATTCTCCGCTGGTAGTCCTAACGACAGATGGTATGGCGAATCGATTCAACCCGCCATGCCGAAGAACGACTATCGTGAAGATATACAGAAGTCATCTTCTCTCGTTCCATCTTGATGCCTCTCAATAGCTATTTGAGTGTATGCCGTGCACATAGAGCCTCTATCAATGCTTACATTTGAGAGAGAAACAGAGGTTTCTCACCTTGGTGCATCATGAAGGGATCGCAAAGATCTCTCATTCACAGAAGTGGGAGTTCGAAAAACGAACTAAAGAATCTTTGGAGAACATGACGGTCGACCCTAGTTTATTTGGATGAAGTGGGATACGTGAAGAAGAGAGAAGGAAGGACGAGCAGAAGTGACCTATCCGTGAGAAGTTCCTCTTCAAGAAACGCTTCTCCCCCCCCCCTACACAGGACATCCCAAGGGTCTAGCTAGCTCGCTATAATTGGAGCCCGCTGCTCGGGTGTTTGCATGCGGAAGGCATCTAGGTCTACCGAAGATAGACGGACGGTGTTGAAACTCTCAGAGGGGAGACATCTGCAACCTCTCTGTTTTGCTTGTCCTTGATTCAAACTTCTCTTCATTTTTCAGAGAAGAATTTCTTCCTCTTCGCTCCTTCATCTTCATTCTTGTTCAATCTCTTCAAAAGACAGAAAATAGCGAAGGCATGCATGCGCAGCCTAATCGAATAAGAGGGTGACTAGCTCCTTTCGATAAGAGCATTCTTACTTCACGTCTCTATGTATGATGAACGATAGATGTTGATAGGAAAAGGAACAAGAAGGAGAAGAGTATCGACGTATCTTAGAGATAAGGCCGCTACATATATATATCTTCACGACCTGGAGTAGAAGGAGGAACGACCGTGACGTGAGGTGATAGAGAAGAGAGAAATGTAGGGAGAGGTACATTCTCTTACGTACACCCTAGCAAGCTTCTATAGACAGAGAGAGAGATAGACATAGCGTTGTCCATGAAACCTCATAGATCCATAGTCTCTATAGATATCTCTCGTAGTACGTGTACCTATCTACAGGTCTATATCTATATACGTATGTATATGAATGGGGAGTGCTTTTCCTTACTATCTTCAGATTGTTTCATAACTCTCTCTATACGCACCTCTCTTCTGTCAACCTTCTTTTCTTTCCACCATCCACTCTCTCCGTCTTTTCCTCTCGATTTTCTCCCCTTTTTCTCCTTCTATCCTATCGATGTTCTTCTGATACACCATCCCTCTCCTTGTCTACAGGAGATCGCGTTCTTAAGGAGGGAAATCTCTGAGTGGCTCGAGTGGGTCTGGCAACTCCTCAACGGAGAGAGGGGTGTCTATCCATCCGTCTCTTTGCCTATCTCTCTCTCTATGAAAAGACAGGCTGAAGGGGGGGGGGAGTCGTATTACACCTTCTTTTTCTTCTCTTTTAACTCCCTTCATTTTCTTGTTCTCCTCACCCCTTGTTCCAAAACTGATGCAAAACAAGCAGGATCTTCTCTGTAGAAAAGTGTTTAGGAAGAAGATGAAGAGGATAAAAAGAGACGGGAAGGGAAGAGAAAAGGAAAGGAACAGAAGAGAGGAAAAGAGAGAAAAGCGAAGAGAGAAGAGGCAAGAGAGGGTCGAGGGGAACAAGACGAGATCACAATGAAAGGAGGAGGCCGTCAGAAAGAGTGTGTGTATCTTGTCCGAGGCGTTGTCCGAGAGACCGCATGCAGACAAGCACTTGGAAAACTTTCCTCTTTCAAAGTCTGTACATAGACCTGAACTGTTCATTCATACATGCCACGCACTCTTCACCCCCCTCTCTACGATCCTCATCGCGCTCCGTCACTTTACATGAGTCCTTCTAGACGAGATTTCTCTTCAACAGATAGACAAATGAAGACGGGGAGGCAACCAACCTTTCTCTCTTTCTTTCTCTCTTTCTTTCTTTCTTTCTTTTTCGTCTTTTTCTTATACTGGCTGATTCTCTCAGCCAGTACAGAGAAAGTCCCTCTTTACATACCACTCGGATCGGTTGATATAGAAGAAATTCTTTGCTCGACATGCAAATGAAGAACGATAGTCCCATCATCCACACATAAGAAAGCTCCTAGCATACAGAGATGTTGAGTTTACCCATCTTTCTCTCGTTCCTTTTCCCTCTCCTCTTCTCAAGTATGGACATTCCGCTTATCTCAAATCAAGAGGGAGTCTTTCTCGAGTCATATGTACATAAATAAACGGATAGCTAAAGTTGAAAGACATGAATGAAGAAACTCACTTCAAAGACGAGAAGATGGGAAGGAATGTAATCCGGGATTTCTTCTTGTCTATCTTCGGAGAGATACGATGTATCTGATCGGAATGTAGATATGCCTGGCACATACATACGACTTGAATGGATACATGCATCATGCAATGGATGGAAATTCGTCTCTTCTCGACAGATAGTTGACGATTGACGGCAAATGGACGATATATACCTGACACATCGATCTATCTCTATGACGGATAGTAGGACACGCTTCAGCCCTCTCTATCTATCTACCTATAAATCTATCGATCTATATACATATATGGATCTATCCATATATATGTATATACGCTAGCATACAACATCTATCTATCTCTCTCTCTCGTGGAGCGTTGACTGACGAGGGAAGAGCGAAGACACGTGAGAAAGAGGAGACGGAGATTTCTATCTCTTTCTCCAGGTCTATCTATTTTAAAAAGTCTTGCAAGAAAGACGGAAAGGACAGAAGTAGAGGAAAAGACGCGAAGGTGTGAAGAGAAACGTCGGATCATCATATAAAGTGAAAGAGAATGACTCTAAGGTGTGTAGGCAGATAGTAGCTGGATAAAACAGAGAGAAAGGATTCTATAGGGTGCGACCCTGGGGAAGGGAGTTAGCTAGATAAAACAATTCTTCTTATTCTTCTTCTATGAGAAAGGAAAGAGATCATCTTCATAAAGAGCTGCTTGAAGTCGAAGAAGTCTCTTTCACGAGGACCAAATCTGCTCCTACTGCTCTTCCTATTGCAAATCAGTGGAGAAGAAGGAGTTGCTCTTTCTCTATTTCGCCCCTTGTGCAGAGTAGAGTGAAGAGCTTTTCCTTCTTTCGTTCTTTCTGTCTCTCCTCTTCTTTCATTCCTTCACTGTCTCTCCTGTCTCTCTCCTGCCTTCTTCATTTTCTTAACTTGCCTTTCCTCTTCACTCTTTCTTTCTTTCGTTTCCTTCTCCAACTTTTATCTTTTCATGACCTCGACTCTTCTTATCCCTCTCTTGAATCTGCTCTGTTTCTTCATTTTCTTATCGCCTCATCCCGCCTCGATAAGTCGACGCTCCAGAAGAGTAGGCAGGTGTAAAAGCGAAAGAAGACGACGAGGACAGACTTGTCGATTGCGTTAAAGGGGTTCTTACCCCTTCTTCTTCTCCCTCCTCCTCCTCTTCGTGTCGATACTCCTTATCTTCTTCTACTACTCTTTCAGATAAACGTAGAAGCGGGCGAAAAGAAGACATTTCCATCCTAGCATGTCTCGTATACGTATTCATAGCATGGATCTGCTGGTGCCGGCTGGGACCTCGATCTTCTTTGTCTTCTCCTCCTCCTCTTCTTCGTCTTCCTTGTCTCTTTCTTTCTTCTTCTTCTTGGAGTTGGAGAATCTCCTTTCTCGTGAAGACAGCAGCAGAGACGGCATCTGTCTGTGACATTTCTTTTTCTTTCTTATCATGACGAAGAAGATCTAGAGAGAGAAACCTTTGGATTCTATGGTCATTCGTTGCTCTATTCTGCTCGACGCCTGATAGAGAAGCTTCTTCTCTCACCCCCTCCTCTGTACCTTTATCTCCTTCTTCATGCATCTCTCTTTTAGTCTCTTCTTCTTTCTCTTCTTTGTCTTCTTCTTTTTCTTTAAGATCATGATCTCCTCGTACACTCTTCCACTCTAACGGGAAACAACGGGGTGAAAGAGTCTTAATCTTCTCTATCCCGCGGGACTCGTTACACCTGCCAGATCTCGTGCATGCATTGCAACTCGACATTCTCTGTTCTTTTTCTTCTTTCTCTCTCTCCTTGTCTTCCGCTTCTTTCGCGTGGAATACTGGGAAGGATGAGGAGAGACCTGAGGGGGTCTCTACATGGCAAGAAAGGAAGTGACTCTCTGCGCTGGAGGAAGTCGAGTTGATCTTATGAGTCCAGGAGTTGTTCTGTCTCCATGGAGGTGTATAGCGAGGGCGAGAAGAGATGACTCTCTTTCCGCCTCTCTCTACGATCACCATAGGAGAAGATGCATGCGAAGATGATGTGGAAGAAGGAGAAGGTAGCAGTTGCGATAGAGATGATAAGGACAACGACGGCGAGTTCTTCGCCTGAGACTTTTGGATAGCAGAGGGAAGATCTGAAGAGGCGGATGTGGCTCGAGTAGTCGAAGTATCTATAGAAGAAGCAGACGATGTCTTCGATGTGAGTCTGATTAGATGGACTTTCTCCCCCTTTGTCATCTTGTCTGAAGGGACAGGAGTTGAAGAAGACGTCGAGGTCATCC
The DNA here is from genome assembly GCF_002600585.1 of Cystoisospora suis. Taxonomy (NCBI): domain Eukaryota; phylum Apicomplexa; class Conoidasida; order Eucoccidiorida; family Sarcocystidae; genus Cystoisospora; species Cystoisospora suis. Next base: position 13,457 of record NW_027155093.1, on the reverse strand, counting down.
TGAAGCAATCGACTCCTACGAGAGAAGAAGGTGGTAAAGTGCATGCAGCATGACGAGACCGAGAAGAGGAGATCTTCTCTCCTTCTTGTTTCTCTTCAGATGAAGAAGAAGACGGCGCAATCATTGTGGGAGAAGATGTCTTCTCACGGGTCCTTTCTTCTTCTTCATCTTTCTTGAAAAGATCCTTCTGTTGACTAGGAAGACGAGCGAAGAAAGACGAGGATGAAGCAGGAAGATCAGCCCCTTCACTGCTCCTACGGCTGTCACAGGATCTATTTTTAGAGAAGGATAGAGTCGTCACTTCGTGGCCTTCCCCTTCGCGGGAAGGTTTATTTCTTATCGGTGTAGTTCTTTCTTTCTCTTCATCTTTGAAACTTTCGCTGTCTGTGGTGGTCGTGATCCCCCTCATTTCGAAAGCATTGGGTCCTGTCTCTATAGGGCTTGCATGCGCCACCATACTTGATGTCGTCACCACATCTGTAGGTACAGCCGTACTCCGTGTGGACGTCGAGTAGAGAAGACGAGAAGGAGATGCGTAGAAAGACCTAGGAAATTGTCGTGAAAACGGATCTGGCTCAGATGCTTCCTTCTCCTTCTTTTCTCCTCCTTCTATACTCAGCAAACGGGGTCGTAAGCTTCTATGTTGAGAAGAAGGAGAAGAGACAGGGACCAAAGACGACAATGAAGAAGAAGAGGGGGTCACCATCTTCATGAGATTCTTCTGTATCAGTGTCTGTCCTTCTTTGAAACTCTGAAGAAGAGGGCGAAGCAGACTTTGTGAAGAAGAAAAAGAGGTCCCCCCGGCCTTTTCTTCCTCGTGGAGTTGTCGCTGCTGTTGGAGTTGCCAGAACCTCCTTAATCGCGCATGCATTAAGAGAGGATAGCCGTCAGGTCCTATATCATCTTCAAAGAGAGAAGGATGAAAGTGGCGAGGCAGAGAGAGAGAAGATGGCGAGGGAGATCTATCAATAGATGGTCGAGAACACAGAGAGAAGATCGACAGTAACGACGACGAGGATGAAGATGACGAGAAGAGAAGAGTAGGAAGAAAGCAAACGATGGATTCGCAGGTGAATGAAGAGGACAAAGATAACGAGTTGGAAGAGAAGACACATGGATAAAGAGACGAGGATGGTGATACTGGATTGCTATGCTTCTCTTGTTCTTCTTCTTTTTCTCGTCTCTTCTTCTCTTCATCGAGGTCCATCCACCATTTCGGTTGAACTCGATCTAAGGGCGGGTCCTACACACACGACCCAAAATAGATTAATCATAGATAAATTGGAGACAGAAAAATTAAAGATAGAT
>NW_027155093.1:0-11981 GCF_002600585.1 Cystoisospora suis | reverse complement strand
ATAGATAGATAGATAGAAGTCTAACAGATACAGTCATCATGCACACATGCCACATACACTAAGAAGTCCGAACCAAGAACGTCCATTAGTAGTATCTGTCTAGCACGATAGGAATAGGAGGGACAGGTCCGTGACATGAGAGATGTGATCTTTAACAGGTGTCTACATAGCTTCCTTTCTCCCCCCCCCTATGTAGGAATGATTTTTGTACCTATACGAGCTTCATCTATCTTCTTCAGATCAAGAGAGACCATCCCCCACTTCCGTGAATCTCTCACCTATCTTTTCAATAAGGAAAGCTTCTCGAAATGCTATAAAGTTGACTATTACTCTCAGTTCGTCTCTATCTATCCACCTACCATACCGACGTCATCCTTTATCATCTGTGTCTCTTGTGTTGTTCTCTCATGAATAAGATATATATACCATAGAGCAGAACCTGTCCAGACTCATACATATACAGAGAGAGAGAGTGCCTGGACATAGATAGAATAAGAGATACGGGTGAGAAGAAGACACTTGCTTACGGATCCACATCCGACAGACATACGTGGCCGACTCCATCAAGCGGTCCTAGGACGTCTAACAGTCAGCGAGGTGTACATACACTTGAAAAGTGCGTATACTTCCTCTATCCTTCAGAATGTATAATATACTTCGAGACAAGAAGAAAATGACTCTATGAAAACTGTCCATTTGTCTTGTTGGTCTACTTCGCTAGAACGTGTATACGAAAGATGAAGGATAAGATACGAAATACAAGAATCGTTGCAAGAGACAGATGGAGAAAAGAGAAGAGAAGAAGAAGCTATTTCAACCATGAGATAAGGGATGTCATACAAAACAGTAGCTCACCGTAGCGAATCCTAAAGCTTTGCACATAAAGAATGGATCCATTTTGAAGCAGATCGGATCGAAGAGAAGAAAGTTGTCAAGAAGGTGAGACTGAAGAAAGCAGATGATATGAAGAAGACGTCATCCAATCAGAGACATCACAGCCTGTCTGTGGCAAAAGTGACTAGCAGTCTGGAAAAGACGGGAAAGAAAGACTTCTTGCCTCCCCTCCTGCTTGGGAGGAGAGGCAGACGAGAATAAAGGAATAGCAGAGACCAAGAGCGAGAACATCGAGGGGGAGAGAAGAAAAGAACTCTGTTACGTGATTAGGGCACTAAACGAGATGAAGCATAGGAAGAAGAAGAAGAATCGGATACGCTCATCGAAGCATTAACTAGCTGTAATGACTCTCCACAGGGTGGCTATCCGTGGGCTCTGTCGCTTGGAAAGGTGACGAAGAGGAGAGAATGACATGTTCGATGCAATTTCAGACTCTAGGAAGATGAGAGCTTGGTAGACACTAGAAGAGAAAGAAAGAAGTGTGGTAAAGGAGACTTCTGTTCTACACTGGAAAAAATCAGGCACAGGCGTTCCGCTTGGCGATGTAGAGAGAAGTGAATGAGGAAGGAAAGAATGGAACAGACAATCGGCCGCGGAGATCTACCGAAGAGAAGAGTGTACGAAAGACGAACCCATGGGGTGAAAACGGGGGCTCTCTACTGATACATTAAAATGGCTCTTGTGGATGTATACGCATGAAGGCACCATGAAATAAATCCTTCTTATGATGAAGAAAGAAGCTTGTTGCCAGTCAGTGACTGCCTTGTACACACGTGTGTGAGGCTTTCAAATCGATAAGGAAGGAGACCACCTGTGGAAGTAAATGAAGGGGGTAAGAAGAGAAAGGAAGCGATGCAAAGAGAACAAAAGGCAATTCGGATGGACGGATGAGAACGAAACTTTATCTCCAGGGAGACAATGAAAAAACCTTTTGGTGAGATTCTCTTCTCTCCCATCTCATGTAAAAACAATCAGGTGGGAAGATCGGGAATTCTGGAAGAGAAACTCATTCACAGAAAAGCAGTGCGGGGGCTTTTCTTCCTTCCGCAAGATCTTCAAGGAAAACGAAAAGAAGGAGAAAAGTAGAGCCTTACCTAAACTCCCGCCCCGTATTATGTGAGCATGTTGTTATCATCCAACCCCTCCGGTGATAACGACCGCCGAGAATCGATGGATAGACGATAGTTTTTTCCTCTTATTCCCCCCCTGCCCTTCCTTCTCCTTGGTTGCGGGGGCCCTCCCCCCTTCTAGTACCTATGCAGCTAGCAACACCTCTCTCTCCCCCTACCTGCCCTCCACTCTCCCCCCGTCCGCTCTTCGGCTACTCACAACTCTGCCGCTTTTGCTCTTTGGTTCTGTTCAAAACTATTTTCACTGTACAGGTGGAGACATACGCGTGATTTCCACGTGGCAGAAACACTTTCCTTCGATAAAATAGTGCAATTCCTTTCGTCCCCTTCCGAAGGGGAGGAGCCATGGCTTCAACCCGGACGGGCCCAAGGAGCTCCGGCCAGGAATATACGAATAGCCTAGGATCTCCGGGGACGGACGCTGCGCTTGTTGCCACCCTGAGCGATTAGGAGTCAAGTTAGGAGAGAACTGCGGATGTAAGGCTCATATCAAAAGCAGAACAGCCGCACCCGTGCGTAAACGCCACTCGCCTGTTTTTGTTCAGGGCTTTTTGGGCACGGTGGAAACCGTACTCTGAAATAGCCGGGCAGGGTGGAGGCGGTCCATACGGACCTTCATGGAGCCGGAGGGGGAAAGAACAAAGGCAAAAAAAGTTTTAAGAGTGTTTTTCCTCACTCCTTGCCGTACTCTTGTGCCACACGGCGGCTAGTGTAGCATCGACACATGTCATGGCGGAGGCACCCGCAACTGCGTAGTAGTTCAGCGTAACCGGCCGTGAAGGTTTTGCTGCAGATGGTCCCTGAGATACTGGTGCAGCGGCTTCGGCGAGGAACACAGAAGACATCAGGACGCGTCCTCCCCGCGACGACGATCAGTCGCAGGGCCTCCGCGCAACTCGTCAGGGGAAACAACGTGAGCGTGGCAGCAGGAGTGCACAGAACTCTGCTGAAACGGGTGGAAGAGAGACTTTGATGGCGGGGAGGAAGAAGGTAATACAAAGGGGGCGTCGACACGGGTGGTGTGGAAGTCCGTGAAGACAGGAGAAGAGATCGAGATTCGGATCTGGACACTGGGTGCATTGATAGTCCCTCCTTTGCTTTGAAAAGTGGTAGGAAAAAGAAAACATACTCATGACAGAGCCAAATGGAATCCGCTGAAGGAAACGCGGGAGGAACTCGCTGGTGGAGCTGCTCCGATGACAAGTTGTCAATTCTCATCGAAGCAGCAGCGCTTTAACCTGCGGTGCACGCGAGGTACACTTGTGGCTTCCCTCGACACCATTCAAAAGTAGCACAGGTCGGCCTACGCCCACTGAAGGAGACAGGGCCCCGAGCGGCCCAAACCGCGATGCACAAAGCGGCGATGCACACCCGCCAGAAGCTGCCGGAGAAGTCACTCTTTCAACTCTGATCAGTTCAACGGAGAAACCGCCCTCCGTCAAAAAGATAGCTAATGACTTCTGCTCTGGAACAGTGGGCGTGCTGTCGTACTTGGGCTAGCCCCATACAAGTTTAGAGGAACGTCCTGCGGACACAAGCCTTCCAGCAATTACAGGAAGACCGCACCTCCGCGTGATGCAAGTGTCGAGTTGCAGCTCGTGGCTGCTTACGGTGGAGGCCATCCCTTATCCGGACAGCCTGGCGGGGGAGACTGAGGCGTCCCAGAGGAGCCGCGGCGGAGCCAGAGAAAGAAAAAAGAAGCAGCTATCTGTGAGGGAGTGTCCAGTCGAAACTGGAAGACGTAAGATCTCGGATCAGTTTCGCTGTGCTTTCATGCGACATGTAACTGACTCCTGAATTGCATCTCTTTATCAGCTGTAACATATGGCCGAGTGCAAAAAACCGACAAGACTCCGCTGCATACCGCAGCTGTGTTCAGCACGGCTCAGCGAAGAATCCTCTCCAGTGGAATTAGGTTACGTCTCCGAGCACAGAAACACAGGGGCGCTGCCGCGATGTGATCCCTTGTAGAGCTCAGCGGTGAATTTACAACAGGGAGACCGGAGTATCGACCTTCAGAGACCTCCGAAGTGACAGTAAGAATACTTCGGCAAAAGGCATGAACAGAGAGTTCTCACATTCCGACAGTAGACGCGCGAGGAAAGCTTGCGCAGGACGACACTCCTTTTGTCGCTTCAGCCGAATCTCACTGCTCATGGATCGTGGCTCTCCGCGATTACGCTGAGCCGTGAGAAGCCTCCGAATACTACTGTATCCTCCTACGCCCAGCGACCCGTGTGCCGTCGTGTCACAACGGGAAATTTGTCAAACTCGTAAAGACCGTGGATGAGCACTATCGGATCTCCTGCACATGCTGCCTGCCGGCCTGCACGGGGGGGCTCCCCTGGCTTTTGAGTTGCTTGTCGCATGTATACAGGGACGGACCGACACACTCGAAGCTTGCTGTCGCCCGCCAGGTTCCCTGGCACAAGCTGCCTCTACACAGCTAAGCGCGTTTCCGACCGCGATGTTTGCAGAACAGTTTGGCAGGCGCGATGCTTGTGCTCGTGAAGAGGATGTGCCTGCTAGAGTGACAGCTTCAGCAGCACCCTGCACGGGAAGACTGTGGCTCCGCGAGCAGAGGAAGCCCTTGGCAACGAGAAAAAGCCCTCGACTCTGCCCGCCATTTGTCGTGATGGCGCAGCGCCAGCCAGTCCACAGCTCTTCTCAATACGCCCTGCATCGCTGTGACCTTCCTGTCTCAATGGAATGCCTTGGGGTAGTTGTGCGTCTCCTTGGAGAATGGAGACAGTCTTCGGTGTGTCCTGGTAGCTGTCGACGGCGCCTGTGCAGAAAGAAGCCCACTTTGTGCCTGCAGTGCGTCTCGCGTCCGTGTAACACTCGGCTTGCACGTGCATAGAGCGCTGCTCACCGTGCTACTCAATGGTCGCAGCCATTACAGACTAATTCAGTCTGTACAGGACTGCAAGGAATTCTCCACACCTTATCAGTACCCACAATGAACACTGTAAGCAATGACAGCTTACACGGACCAAACCGTCTAGGACCTTACAAGAATTGCTACGCATGTCTCGGCCCGCACTGCAACGTCGGGAGAGTGGGAATGCACCGTCGCCTGGCAACGGCGCATTTGGGTGATTTCATCAAGTATGCTTCAACACGGGTAATCAGTTGGGCGTGTCTCTTTTTTGGCCGTTGGTGTTTTGTTTATGCTAAGTAGCCCCGGCTTCACTTTTCTCTTGGAAGTAGTCCAGAAGAACAGGTAGTTCGGAGATAACAGGTTTGGAAAGTACGTTCCCGATGCTGCGACACATCCGAGAGACAGAAAGAAAGAAAGTGATGCTGCGATCGGGTGAGAGGTTTTCACTTGAGATACGATAGCTGGGCAGAGATCCTCGGAGAGCAATTAGTGTGCTGTTCAGCCGGATGTCACGTTGTGTCGGCTCTCTCGGGGGTCGACGTCATGGCGAACCCGGTACGACTCCCAGATTATGGCTGCCCGACAGTGGTCGTTGCCATACTCCTGTTCCACTCCGTGACTTGTGCATCAATGCATGCCGAGTCGGAGGCGCGCGGGGCAGTGAAGCCGCATCGCGTACGGGTTCTTAGCGATCATGCCACCGGCGCGGGCCTGACAGGTGTAAGAGGCTCGGCGACCGATCGAGAAACAGTGAAGACGCAGCTTCCTCGTGGTGACGACCGGAGGTGCGGTTTTTCAGCAAGTGGCGGTGAGAAAGAAGTTGACTGTGGCAGTAACTGGGCGACGTTTTGCGAAGCGCTTGCTGGAGGGGAATGTGATGGTGGCCACGATGCGCAGAACGGCTCCGTCCCGGATGCTGAGAGAGAGGGAGGGGGACTCAACAGCGGACAGGGCCCTTCGGCAGCTGATCCCGAGACAGAGGGTGACCAAGGCAGCAATGCGCAGAGCATGAGCAAGCCGGCGGCGGGTGAGAGAAAGGTTGGTCAGGGCACCAGTGAGCAGGTGGCTACCCCAAGCGGGGGTGTGAAAGTGAGTCGAGATGCGGTAGACGACACTGACGGAAAGCGGGCACCAGTTCTGAAATGGAGGCCAGCTGGAAGAAAAGAGACAATTCAAATGGTGGGGCGGTCAGCCGGAACAGCCATACTGCTTGCTTTCCTGTTGCGGCTCATAACTATGCATCTTCAACGAAGCAAACAGGAGTATGACCAGGGAAACGTTGAGAATGTCCGGCCGAATTTGGATGGAGCATCACTCGTCGGAGGACTCGCAGCCTTTTTTGCTGCCCTCCATGCAAGATATACGTATGGCTTCATTCGGCGGCGTCTGAAAGTGAAGGTTCGCCGAGCCCCCGCAAAGAAGACAAGGGCGCCAAGGCGTGCCAGTAGAAGGGGGAATGCAGAAACCTCACAAGCGTTGCCGGCAGAAGACGATGCGGCAGACACTGTTTCGTCTCGGACCAGCTCCACGAAGAAAACGCCTTCAACCCGGAAGACTGGTAGTGCTTTTCCTTTGGCAGGGCTTGCAGCCATACTTCTGATCGTAGGGGACAAGCTGAGAAAACAGTTATATGGGTTCGACACTTACCCTCAGTACAGAAACACTGTACTCGTGCGTAACACAGGTCTCACGTTGCAGTTCGCGGCTGTTTGCAGTGGAGCCCTAGCCCTTATCCGGGCAGCGCGGAGGGGACAGATGTGGCTCACAGGGGCCGCGGGGGAGTCGGAAAAAGAAGAGTGACAAAGCAGCTGAAAGTGTATTCTTGGAGAGCTCTGAATATCAGGCTTTCGAGACTATTCTTCAAATGCTGCTTCATCATGAGAACATCCTGTAACTGTCTCCCCGAGTGCAGCGCTTATATCAGGTTGATGTATCGCCGAGTAAGCGATCTGGGAGAATTCCGATATGTGGTGCAGTTTCTGAAAGCTGGTACGTAAATAGAATAGACACACGTTCCCCTCCGTCTCAGTACGTGCCTACAGCGAACTCACTAAGGAGTCCGAAGAGGTGGGACTCTATCCGGTTGCTGTAACGCATTTCGCGTTTGAGCAGCTCTCAGCTCACGTACAAGTACAAGTGTCTCGGCAGTTTAGGAAGCATAGCACATCGTGATCAGGACATTCTTACTCAATCTTGTCGGCCTGTGCAGACGAGTTCAGAAAGTGCAGACCTTAGTGAGCGGACCCTTCAGAATGCAACCCGCCGTAGAATTCTGTCAGCCCGCTGGCTGAGCATCATGGGCGGCGACAGCTTCTATCAGACTCCGAAGGGCAGAACAGGAAACGCGGCGTGGGGTCGCGGAAGATGGAATTTTCAGTTTTTCTGTCCGAGTTCTTAGAGACTGCGTGGTATCACGGCGAGTCAAGTACCGTCAGAGCATACAACAGCAGATGGCATCTGAAGCCTTTCTCCTAGTAAGAGGTGTTCTCGTGGATGTCGTTCGGCGGCACCGTTTCGTCCAGGCGACTGGTGTATTTATCTGGAATCGTGCAGTCTTTCAATGGAACTTGTGTTTGCCAGTTGAATTGAACGGGCACGGTTTGCTTCTATCGTTAGTACTGGGAAAAACCTACTGGAAAGGGCAGTACTACCCGACGCAGTGCGTTCTCAAGGCAGACGTTCGAATATTCCTGTCACGGTACTGGGGTGACCTACCTATGTTGGATCTACCTTGGGAAGAAGTTCTTCCGGTCATCGGGGAAACAGATGGGAGGTCATAACGAGCCAGCGGTTCTTCTCTCCAGCGGGCAGGCAAACTCTCGTGGCTGCGGAGAAGTGGGCGGCTAAAACGAGGCGCATGCATACTCCGGAGGATGGTCCTTTCGGGAACAGGGGTGAAAAGAGTGATTGACGTCGGTCAACAACTCTCCCTTTCGATACCACTCAACACTACCGCTCGTAGTCGACACTCCAGATCTCCCGCTGGGCGCTCGCGCCCGTCGAATGGCTTCTGCCACACCGTGAGGAGAACCCCAGATCTCCTGTTCTATTCTCGTCCAGAAAAGAAAGGAGTCCTCAGAAAGAAATTGCCGACCGTTCAAGAGTCGAACAGTAAAAAGAATGAACTCAGAGGCTTCAAGCGTTAACGCTCTTCTTCAATAGTCAAAGGGTTCCTCCGTCTGTCGACGAAAGGCCGGTGTGCACGAGACATTAGTCAAGTTGTCGAGTCCGCCATACAGCCATATCGCTTTCAACAGAAAACTTCGGAAGTCACAACACACTTGTGTTATCACCTCTAAGGAGGGAAATCCCTCACTGCTCTCTATTCTCATGACGATCGAGTAAGTTTCCGTCCACCTAGATTGCCGTCGCGAGCAAGCTCAGCGAACAGAATCTCTCACCCCATGGAGCTCATCGCTACGCCTTAATTGCTCGACTAACACTTCCTTCAACTTTTTCTCCAGTCCTCCTCGTTCAAAGTCCCTCTTCGCTGGAAGTCGGACATTTGATCTGCACCCCCACTCGCCCAAGTGGTCGTGCTGTCGGCGTCACCCAGCTAACCCCGTTCTCTATACTTGGGGTACGGCCGAGCTCGTCCGGTATTGCATTTTCATGAGAACTGGAGGTGAGCTAGCTACTGGGTAAACTATAAGTCATCGGCTAAGCGCGTCAAGGCTGATCCAAGGATCGAGAGCTGAGACGAACTACCCGTACAATAGAGCTCCATTAAGTAAAAGCCTCTACTCTTTGACGGGTTAAAGTGAAAACTCGAACAATGCTGCTCCTGCCTTCGCGCACCAGAGACCTTGAGACGCTATACGTAAGTAAAGATCCTGTCAGGACTATTGGGTTGCTGTCGAACTTCGGCTAGCCGCTTACAAGCTTGCAAGAGCGACTTGCCGACAAGAGCCTTACAGCAATTACAGGGAGACCGTACTGCTGCGCAATGCAGGCGCCGGTTTGCAGTTCTTGGTTGCCTGCGTCGAGGCGTAGCCCTTACTCGGCAGTGCGGGCGGGACTGAGGTGTCTTAGAGGGAAGGCGGCGGAGCCAAGAAAAGAGAAGAGAAAAAGCTAGCTCTGAGTAACCCCTGGAAATACCCGAGGCAAGAAATTTCCCGAGTCACTTTCTTGGTGGTAAATGTACCTGGCTCCTGGAGTGCTGCTCTTCCTCAGCCGTAACTTGTACAGCAAAGCGACCCGGGAATCGAGCTGTGGCGCAGTTTTTAGAAGTGGGAGGGGTAAACACTTCAGCTCTCGGTCCGTGGCGACAGCGAACTGAATGTGATTGTGAAGAGGGTAAACTCCACCCCGTTGTTTGGCGTTTCCCCCGGCTCGCCTGTACAAAGGCTATCACTCGGAAGCTCAGGTAGCATAGGGCATCACATTCAAGCCATCCGCTACTCAGCCTCGTCGACCCCATACAGACGAACTCGAAGACTGCGCAGGCACCCCCCAGTGTCTGGATCTCCAAGTCAGAACGTGGGAGGGCCCTCCCTTTCTAACAGCAGAACGTGGTAGCCCACGACAGATAGTACAAACACTGCGTAGGGCAGCACACTAAATGCGTCGTCGGTCACGAGTGACGGAAGCGTTCTAGTTTATCTGTTCTGAGACTGCGGGGGGGTACGGCGACGTCGGAGTTTTTTCGCGTAGCAACTAGTACGTCTGCTGGGTGTTGGCCATTATGAATTTCACCCTCGCCCGGAGTTGCTCGATACAAACGGCGTGTTTCCCTTTTTCCAATTGACCGAAGAAAGCTATCGCGGTGGACAATACTATTGTGCGCGGTGCGTTCTCAGGAGAGGCATCCGAGTCTGCTGCCGCCGCCGTCGGAACCGGAGTTCCCGAGAGCCTGTGGCTAAGCAGGCACCCTCCCGGGGCTGCTAGAGTAGCGTTTCGCTGGCTTTCCTTTCTTTCTGGCTCTCGGACTGGCCGGCGAGATCCACACATTCGCGCGATTGTGACTGCGCGGAGTCCGACCTTGCCGTACTCTTGCACCACATTGGCCAACGTGAGATCGACGGATGTATGGCTGAGGCCCCCGCAACTGTGAAGTCGTTCAGCATAACTGGCCGGGACGGTTTTGGTGTGGACGATCCCGTGTTTACTGGCTCAGGGTTTCGGTGACTGACGCAGAGAGCACGAAGACGCAGCTTCCCCACGAAGCCGATCAGAAGCAGGGCCTTCGCGAAACTGGTGTGGAGAAAAAAGGTGAGCTTGGCAACGCTGCGGAGAGCGCGTCCATGACAGCTAGGGGGGAGGAGGTGGCCGTAACAGCAGTGCACAGAACCCTGCTGAGGCGGGTGGAGGAGAGGTTGATGGTGTGGAGGAAGGCGGTAATAGAAAGGGGGCGGCAACACGGGTGAGGTGGAAGCCCGTGAAGACAAGAGAAGGGACCGAAACGTGGATCCGAGTTCTGATTGCACTGATAGTGTCTCCTTCAATGTGGAACCGGTCAGAAGGGTCAAAACCATACATGGGACAGAGCGAAATAGAACACGCTGAAGGACTTAAGGGAAGAATCCGCCGGTGCCTGAACCAGGGGCCACCTCCCATCGGAGCGGCAGCGGTTTCACCTGCTGCACTCGCCATGTACTCTTACCGCTTCCTTTGAGTCCACTCAAGGTAGCGAAGGTTCGCCCCGCCAGCAAAAGAGACAGGGCCAGCGGGGGGTGACGGTGGAGATGGTGATGCAGGAAATGCACAACCACTGGCACCGGAAGCCGACGAGGAAGTCTCTCTTGCGACTCCGACAAGCTTGACGAAGAAAACGCCTTCTGTCAAGAAAACAGGTGATGAGTTTCTCCGGAGCTCGGGTCTTGCTGTCGTACTTGGACCAGTGAGGACAAGCTGGGAGGAGTGTCAGAGGGGTTCATGACCCTCCCTAACTACAGGGAAGACTGATGCGGAACGCAGGTATGGAACTACAGTTCTTGGCTATTTGCGTTGGAGGCCTAGCCCTTATCCGGGCAGCATGGAGGGGACTCAGGCGGCACACAGGAACCGCGGAGGAGCCGAAAAAAGACGAGGGAAGAGACTAGCTCCGCGGTCGTCGTTTCTTCGACTCTGGATATCATTTTTCAAATGCCACTTTGTTCGTCGCAACTAACTCTCGAAGTGCAACTCGTCATCAGCTTGAACGTACCGTCGAGTCAAATGACGATGTGAATGGGTTGCTCCGTTTCCGGGAGTGGGTGTGCGTGGAAGGGGTAAGCACGTGTCTCTTCGGGCCCGGAAGGTAAGGAGAACGAACCGGATGTGACTGTGAAGTGCGGAAAAACTCCGCCCCGTTGCCCCAACGCATTCAAGCGTTTGCTTCAGTCTCCGCTTGCACCTATAAGGAGTGTCACCGTTTACTTGGCATTGCACACCGTTGTCAAAGCATCCGGTACTCAGCCTCGCCGACCTGTGCGGAAGAATCCAAAGATCGCCGGGGCCAGTGTGCGGACCACTTGAAATTCAGAACGTTGAACGACTCAGCCACCTCAACAGCTGAACGTGATAGCCACGACGGCTAGTACACACACTGAGTATGACTGAACAGGGAATGCGACGAGCCGTCATGACGACGGAAGCTGCAGTGTGTTCCTCGCTGTCTCCTGGGAACGTGCGGCAGTACGTCGACCCTAGTATCGTCTCTTCCCTTTACTAGCGCTGTCTCCTGGAAGTCATTCGACAGCATCATTCCGTCGTTGTGACTCGTCTCTTTATTTGGACGTGTACAGCTCCTATGGAATTTGAGTTTAGCCAGTGTTACTTTGATTAAGCAGTTGGGTGATTTTTTTCGGTCGTTAGTATCGCACAGAGAAACGACTACCCAGGAGGCCGATAATGTTGTCAGCGGAAGACAGGCATTCGACCACGCTGCTCCTGCCGCCGAACCCAGAGTTCGCGAGAGGCGATGGCTAACTAGACAGCCTCCTGCAGCTGTTAGAGCATCATTTTGTCAACTTCCCCTCTTTTCTGGCTCTCCTAGTGGCCGGCGAGATGGCGGGTGCGACTCATTCACGCAAGTTTGACTGCGCGGCGGCCGTCGTCGCCGTACTCTTGTACCACACATTGGCTAGTAGAGCATC
>NW_027155092.1:2477-2599 GCF_002600585.1 Cystoisospora suis | reverse complement strand
GCTCAGGAGCTTCAGAAGAAGTACGCCGACTTGAAGAGAAGACCTGTTGGATTTAAGGAGGGGCAGAAAGTGTTTTCGAAAGGGACAAATCTGCCAATCCCGGAAACTGCCAAGGCATTGCG
>NW_027155092.1:2047-2169 GCF_002600585.1 Cystoisospora suis | reverse complement strand
AATACTTTAGAGGACAAGCGCAAAGACAATCGAGAGTAGCACAATGGAATAGAGGTAGAAGTAGAAAATAGTAGTATGCCTTCTTCCTGGGGAACGAAGTCAGGGTATCCCCTTGGGACCCC
>NW_027155092.1:310-1884 GCF_002600585.1 Cystoisospora suis | reverse complement strand
GTGGAGTGAGGATGTGAAAGAAGACTCTTCTCCGGTTTTTCATTTTTTCGAAGGAGGTCCATGAGTGAAACCGGTGATGGTCCCTCTGCATAATATCTGTGATTAAAAACTGCGGAAAACCTCTCTGGAATTCATTATGGTGACCGATGCTCATTTTTGGTAGGTCGCTAGTACGACCTCGGCCTCCACAGCTACGCCGGTGTCAGCGGCGAAGCCTCTGGCAGAGCGAAGCACATCAGTGGAACAAGTGGTGCGGACAGCAGGTGTGTAGAAGAGAAGTGGAAGCAAGTACTACAAGTAAAGACCCGAGAGAAGCGAACGTGATTGCTAGTGCAGCCTAAGGTTGGAGAAGAAGGGTCAGGTGCACAAGGAGTCAGTGAAGGACGCAGTAACGAAAGAGACAAGAAGTACAAAAGAAAAGAAGACTCAAAAAAAGAAGGAGGTTGTGTAATAGTGAGAGAAAAGTGTTCAAAGTGAAGCGTGACTACGTGAAGTGTGCATGCAAGATGTGCTACAGAGGTGATTACCGAGGAATGAGTGAGAAGTGATGTGAACGAGGTAGTAGCCTAAGGGAACAGTGAGCAAATAGTATGAGAGGACGAAAGCTGCTTAGTAGTTACTAGGTGAAAGGGAGAGTTAGTAGTAGGGCTACACTGATGAAGATGCTAGAGTATAACAAAGGAGTGCTAAGGCAGTTCTAGCGCATGCAGTGACGATTAAGTAGACGGCTAAATGCCAAAGCTACGTGAACTACGACTATAGCGCATAGTCGCACGCAGAGAGAGGTAACGAAAGCTAGAGTGACTAAGCTACAGCTAGACGTACAGTTCAGAACCAGAGACCGGGAACGGTCCGGCCCGGTCCGCCGGTGGTCACTGGCCGGGTAGCCGGACCGCACACACCACTGAGGGTGGTACTCCGCCACCCCCCACATGAAGGGACAAATGGAACAAACTACCAAGCCAGTGAGGGTTCAGTTAGTTGATAAAGTGTGGCAGAATTCTGTGATCTTGATCTTCTTCCGCATGAAAGGGCTCGAAAGGAACTTTATTGTACTTGTGTGGGTGATTCATGACGGGTAGGGCCGCCTAGCAAGTGTTCATGCGGAGTTCGCAATAGCGACGCTAGCCTGTGTGGCCGTCGCCAGTGACAGTCCTGTGTGAAGAGACTTTGGCCTGTGTGGCCTTTAAAGACACTGTGTGAGGACAGAGTGAAGAAAGTAGATGTTAATATGAATTGTTGAACTTACTGCCGTGGCAAGCGGTTCTACGAACGTCACAAAGAGTTGAACAAGAGAGAAGCGCCTCCGGCGCTACAGTCGACGATTAGCCGTACCTTTAGGAGAATGAAATAGGCGGATCCTGGGGGATCTTAACTGAAGAACCAAGCAAGGGTTGCCATTTTGTACTTGTCATCTAAACTTAGAGTAACGTGTGCCTTTGACGAACATCGGTGAATAGCACAGTTCCCCTATTGGAGCCCTCCTCGTCCGAGTCTGACCTCGACGCTGGAGTAGGGGTCCTACTGTGTCCAGACACTATCACACGTCAGACGGGGGGTGCGGTCCTGCCGCC
>NW_027155092.1:0-249 GCF_002600585.1 Cystoisospora suis | reverse complement strand
CCCTGAACCAAAGAAAAGGGGAAGGTCTTCGTCTCTCTCTGCTCCACTAAATGGGTCTTTGAAACGCACTCATTCTGACACTCTCGCAACTCTCCTCTCTTCCGTACCCTCCTGAGTCCCTTTGTGCGTGAAGGGGGCTCTCTCTTCCTAGTGTTTGGGGATATCCTACTCCTCGGCCAAGTGAATTAAAGGCACGGCGCTCTTCTTCGACAAGGGCCCTCTGATTCGGTTGACTCGAAATTAAACTCT
>NW_027155091.1:0-7640 GCF_002600585.1 Cystoisospora suis | reverse complement strand
CGTGTCAGGCGTGCTCCCTGACAAGTCGTGTGTTCAGCTCTGCAAGGCGGAAATGGTCAGCAACAGAGTTGGGCGCGATGGCGGTCATATGCAGCCTAGAAGAATTCCGTGAATATATTCTTGGACGACAGTGCATTGTCTGATCGGACCACGGGTCCCTGCGGTGGCTAAAAGCAGCGAGGAAGGGACGCCTCGCGCGATGGGCCCCGAGATTGCAAGAGTTTGACTTCGTGTTGGAACACCGGTCGGGGAGCAAACAGGCGCACGTTGGCGCTCTCTCGAGGACGGGGGCTCATCAGCAGGGTGGCGAACTGTGGAGCCGAACGTCGAACAAGGCAGAAAGGAGCTTTCCGGACTACGCGTTCGCCTCGGCTGCCACTTGTCACGGTAGCAGCCTCCAGCAATCCCTACCACTCCGGGATCAGTCGAGCGCCGAGGCCGTTCGGGAGCAGCGAGCGGATAGCGAAGGTCGCGAAACTGTCAAAGCCATCCGCACAGGAAGTGAAGAAGCGGCCCCGCGGTGGTGGCAGCAGCTGCCTCGGTTCCTACGCGAAAGCTATGTGACGCACGACAGTATTCTAAACAGGGGGAGAATGGGTGTCAGAGTTTTACTCTGCCCCTCCTACTCTAAGGAATTTTAACTATCTTCTCAATATCTGTAGATTAGTGTATTAAGGAATCTGGTACTAGAGTAATTTAGTTCCGTGTTCTAGAAGCTAGTTTGTAAACGCTTCAACCTTATGAATTAAAGGGACGGTAAAATCTAGTTAGATAAGTAACAGATCAGGTATCTAGGTGGGTGAATTGAGTGAGCTCTCTCGGTTGAATAAGTGTTAAACAATCAGAAGACTTGTTGTAGCCTCTTAAGCCGTCAACCTAAATAGCTGAAACCGAACATTGTTCGATCCTGAACTACTCTCTAGGCGACATGACGCGGAGAAAGATCGAGGGACGTGTCTCTGCAAGACCATAGGGGAATCGCAGAGACGCCGCCCAAACGGACCCGAACGACTAAGAGAAAACAACAACAACTTTAGGTGTGACAACTTTGGTGTGTGTGAACCCAAGTATGTGTGCTGTGAGCAAAAGTGTGAGGTGGTTTGTGTGAGTAGTGATATTGCCCCTTTTTCTTAAATAACGTCAATCGGAAGTTAAGGGGGGGCAGTCGTTTGCCCGGGAGGACGTTCAACTTGACAGTGTGTGTGTAGTGAACGAGAATAGACATGATGTGAAGGTGCATGGCGAGACTTGGTGATCAATAAAAAAGTCACCTTCCTTTCCTTTTTTCGAGAAAGAGAAATTCTGAAGAGAGTCGAGTCCGTTCTCAACGAAACCAATTCCGAGGAACTTGGAACAACCTGATCGATGACCTCAACCCGACTAACGGACGGCAAGGCGAGTGTATCTAGATGGTTGGAAGTCCTAGTTCGGACAGAATTTGGGGGTTGGGGGGAGCTGGAATCACCCTAGTCCTGGAGCTCCGACGTCAAGTGGTCACCGGGAGGTGAGAGAGTAGGTTTTGGATGGTTAGATTTTGGAAGTACCGGCTAGCTTCCGACGTCACCGGCGACACTGAGCGACTCACTGGAATCCTTGGGCTCCAACGTCGCACTGTGGGGGGAATCCACCACGGCTACTGAGTGAATGATGACCTACGACCCAGGTAACTTTACCAGGGAACAGTCGGCACAACCGTCCCCTAAGAGGAACTGACTGTATTGCAGAGTATCAGTTAAAACGGGTGGAAGGACTGATCTGGTCTTGAGTTCGTCTACCTGAAACCTGTGACAATGGGGCACTTAGAATATTCGTGCCCAGAACACTGCGTAGTAACCTGGTGTGGATGTACCATTCCGAACCACTAGACGCACACCTCGGCGCAGATAGAATATATACGCAGCTACGCTGCAGATACACCTGGCCCGCCGTGCGAGATGACATCACACGGTTGCTGCAAGGATGTCTTTCATGTGCACGGAGGAAGCCGACGGGGTATAAACAGCAGCTCGTACCTGAATTAGCTGATACCCTGCCGAAGCCAGGCTTATTCCACACGTGGGCAATAGACGCTTATGGGCCACTTGCACGGACTAAACATGACAATTCATATGTCCTAGTAGTGATTGACCATTTCTCCAAGTGGCCCGAGGTAGTGCCGGCCAGCAACTTGACTGCCGAGACGGTAGCTGCAACCACGACGCATCGTTTAGTTTGTCAGTACGGGTGTCCCGCAGCGATCCTAAGTGACAACGCAAAAGTCTTTGACTCCAAGTTAATTCAGGAGCTGGCATTTCGTTGGGGTATCCGTAAACTACGCATCTCGCCGTATAACCAGCAGGCTAATGGCATCGTCGAAGCGTTCATGAAAGTGCTGGGCAATTCACTAGCATGTTTAGTCATGGAGAAGGGCGGGGACTGGGACAGTTACTGTTCCGCGATATCATTCGCATACCGTACCAGCACTCACCCGTCTGCTATGGTCGTTGAGTGGGTTCGTCACATTCTCCGAGCCTCATAGGGGCTAGGGTGTTCTAACCCGGGGCTAAATAACCCGGAGATTCTCGGCACGCCAGGGACCTTAACCTTAGTTCGTTCCTCCCGGGTCAGCACACCCGACACACACACTCCACTCAGCCCACCTGTCATTTTCCCCTCTTAAAAAAAAGTGCCCCCTTCTCTTGTGGGCTGTAACTTGGCCATCTCGGACCTGGTTTCGGGATCCGTGCGTGTCGTAAGGGGAGAAGGCTTTTACTGACACTGCCCTCCTCGGTACACAGTTGTAACCATCACTGACAAGGCCTCCCCCGCAGCCGAGGGTACTGTTGTATTACCAAGGCCGCGGGGTCTATGTGTGTTGTTCTGTAGCTTCCCTGGCGGCCGACGCCCATCGTGAAATACGCCCCTGCCCTGGGTCGACGCCCTTGGCAGAGTCACCCGGAAATGGCGGGACCGTTGAGGGAAGCCCCATCCTCACACCGTATCGGAACAGGTTGATACGCCCGTCCGTAGGGGGGTCCCACCGTCCCCAGGGCAGTCACCGTATACATCGTTTATGGGGTGGATCCAGTAATGCCCATGGATAGGCAAATGGAAGGGGGAGATTAATGCCGGGACACCAGCCGTCGTCGACCGCGTAAAGTATATGCAGGAAATCCGCAACCAGATACTTCGTCGGCTAAATGAGAGGATTAGTTACGAGAAAGTAAAGAGGCAACCCAACTGCCTCCGCCCAGGAGACTTGACGCTAGTGCAGCTAACGGGACAAGATAGAGACAAAGGATCATCGAAACTCGCCGCGAGATACAGCCTGCCTCATGGGGTCTTAGCCTCACACCGAGGTCGATCGTTTTACTATGTGCTCGATCTGCAGACAGGCGTCACTCGACGAATCACCCATCACCTACTTCGAGGGTTCTTTCCATCAATCCTGACCCCTGACGCTACGCCGGATCCGCAGTTTACTGACTTCTATCTGCCCAAGGCCAGCCGGGACGACGGCAACCAAGTGGCCCCGCACAAGCTCGTAGACACGGAGGCTAAGGGGAAACAAACTGGCTCAGATGACCCCGAAGAGCCGCTACACCACGGGGACGCCAGGAGACTACGAGACGGCTGCAGACGCACCGAGCAACGACGTAGACGCTCAGCAGTTGATCACGCGTGGCAGTCTGAAAAGATCCTCAAAGTGCCGAACCGCCATGAGGACACTCAGTAACTGGCCCAGAAGTGACAACGCGAGTAGCCCCACCGTGCCGGAACGCGCTAGCACCAACCGAACTAAGAGTACTCAGTCCCCGACAACGAGTAATCCAAGAGCGCCGAGCGCCGACGCAGACACCCAAGAGCCGACCATGTACGGCAGCACCAGTACCCAAAGAGCCAGTACGCCATGGGATACTGAGCCGCTGACGACATGAGACGGTACGGGTAGTCCAACAGGGCCGAGCTGCCGGGATGACACTCGGTATCGACCTTCTCCGATAGGTATACCGGGAGTCGGGAAGATCTTCCGACCGCTGTACACATACTGTGGCTGGCACATTTGTACAGTGGTGTAGCTATCCAAGATTTCTGTCATTCCTTACTGTTCCGGTTCACGGAGGAGCTAGTCTCTAAAGTGGCAACAAGGGACGTTGCCAATAAGAGCAGGGGAGGATTTATGGAAGCTCACACGTTCATCGAGCGACGTCGTAGCGGTTAACGAGTAGCCTGTGACAAGGCAGCAGCGCCCCTGCTTTTATAGTGTCGCCGGGACGGATGATGGTTCTGCGAACTGGAGGAACCGTTTTTGGGAGTCGAGGAGCGGTGAGGTGTGTTGGCTCCCGCCGAAAAGGGTGATCTGTTTTTTAGGAACCACAGACGACTCCGCTCGAACGGGATGAACTAGAAGATTCAGAGAGAGAATCTCGTGCGAAGCCACATAGCCCCCGCGTGGCGACACAGCATGAACCCACCGACACTCAAGAGTCACGAAACAATCTCGTGTAGGCTCACAGTTTCTGGTTCATGTAGGCGCACAGTCCCGCCCGGGGGCTTTCTAGAGGGTGCCAGGATCCATAGACGAGGAAGACGGTCGGAAGCTGAGCAGCGGACGCGGTATGCTTTTCTTGCGTTCCTCCGTGTTTAGACCTGTCTCCTCTTGAGGCTATAGAGGTGTCTCCTCTCCAAGCTCAGTAAGGCTACTATTGCTATTACAACTAATACGGAGGATGATGTCTCTGCTACCTGCAGCGCTGTGATATCGTTAGGCACCAAGAGAGCTACAACGAGGGTGCGCGGCAGGATGTACGAGGGAGAAGAGCCGGACGGAGAAGTGCAGATAATACGCCTTGATCAACAAGGAAGTCTCAGGTTGGAAATACAGAATAAAGGAGGGAAGATGGAGACAGAGAGATAGTTGATATAGATGAAGAAAGAGGGATAGTTGGAATACATAGGTTCTACATAAAAGAGAATGACTACTAATGTATTTCGTCTCGTTTCGTGGTAGGGGGAAGACGTAAGGTTTTGCCAGGAGTAGCATCGCTTCTCTTTGTCCGTAATTGGAATTGTCCGCTTTTTTCGTCTACAATCTATTTTGCATTCGTCAAATTGTTTTCTGTCTCCTCTCTCTAGCTCCCATCAATACGCATCTATCATTTCATGTACAAATACTATAATAAACATACAGTGTAGGGAGTACAGAGATAGAAAGAAATAAAGTAGACTGGCTGATAGGACGGAAAAGCTAGTTGTATACACATATCTTCGTGTCGACATGTTGCGTGCTTCAGGTCTGTGCCACACTGTCTACGCAGGAGGAGGTACGCACATACCACCTGTGTACACATAAACATGGATATCTGTTACTGTATTTTGTATTTACAGAAACGTAAATATTTCTCTTAGTTGCGTTTTCTTCTTCAATGCTAGTAAATAGGAATAAGGAATCTCGCCAGAAAAAAGTCGATGACGCAGTGCCGATAGTAGTGCGAAGGTGCAGGTGTCTTCCGTCATCCCTACGACCACTCCTACAGTTACTCGCCGGTGCATCGATGTGTCACTGGGGGTTGTACTGAATCGTGACGATGCCTTCTCATTAGTGTACAGCAGTAGGTGGTGTGCCTCCCCTGTCTCTGCATTCTCACTTTCACCTAACTTGGGAAGCCGAACGTACGTTTTACTTCCCATGGCCGGAGTCTCTTTTTCGGGTGTACGACGGTCTTCATGACATCTCCTAGCGAGTGTCATGTTTGAGAAATAGGATGGGGGGTGAAACCTCTCTCAACTCGAAGAACAGACAGATAGGCAATACTGTATGTACCCCACGTCTCAAGTAACGTACAATCGACCCCCGTAAATGGGCGGCGGCGCGGCGCCGCGCGGCGCGGCCTTCACTCTTCTCCCGTTCAAATGCCATTCGCCCGTGTGTTTCTTGTTGTCACGATCCGCCTCTGTTAGGAAGCCACCCCACCCACTTGGTTCCTGTTCCGTTGTCTGGAAAAAGTGGTGTGCTGATAAGTATCACTACAGATGAGTCAGCTTAAGAGCCGAATGCGCTCGTGGAGTTCTACAACGAGAACCAGACAAATGTACGGAGTATCACAGGCAGACCACTAAGCACACACAAACCGAAGACACACAGCCCTAAATATTTGAGGAATTAATTGTTGACTAGAATCAGTTAAGCTATGATATAGAGTACATAGAAGTGGTTTCTCCTTTAGGCCGAAACCCTGACGCTTAGGTTTTTACTCTCATTAGGTACGATCGGGGGGGAGGAGGGAATCAATCAATCGTGGCAACGAACCACAACACCCTTGGTAGAAGCCCCCCGTCACATGGTTTCATTGCCATTGTGGAAGGACAAAGCTCTTCTCTCCTGTTTCCTTTTCGGACGTGCATCTGAGAAGCACTGGTGATGTTTTACATGTGAATCCGACAAAGCTCCTTTCCCCAGGGGTTGACCCTAGGACATTTTTTCTCTCTCTTACGCCGCGCGGCCCCCAAGCAGCACACACGGGTGTAAGAACTCTCTAAAAGAAACCCCAAATCACTTCTATCACTACTTACTCTCTCCACTGATACGGTCATCACTCGAGATCGCTGTTCATGGTCCTTAGTCACCCATCCAGCCAGCCGTGCCCTTCTATTGTTGTTCGTCACTTCTTGTTCTGCCCCTCGCTCCAGCTTCATCCTCTTCCTCGTCCCTCTGCTTTTCTCTGTCTTCTTCTTGATAGTCAGCGATTATCATCAGTGTTCTCCACAGAGACTGAGTATCTAACAGCACCATACAAAACCTCAGGCTCAGAAGCAAGTTGACTACTATTACTACTACGACAACTCCTAGTCCAAGTAGTAGTAGAAGTGATAGTCCTATCTCTGCCTTCGAAGTCATCACTAGGCAAGAACAAGACGGATCAAAAACAACAGGTGCTGCTGGTCTATCATGCCCGTCGACAGAGGAAGAAGAAAGAATTCGAGAAAAGCCTCCTCGCGTCCTTCTCTCTCCTCACATCGTCGGCTTTGGTCCCACTGGGTTCTGAAAAAGAGAAAGAGCTGTGCTATCCCCGAGGAATAACAAAGGGAAAGAGAAACAAAAGCAAGAGAGAAAGAAAGAGTATTATTCTTTTAGTAACGAAGTCATTGTCTCTTTCCAGGTTATTCACTCTGCTTGTAGACTCTTTTAGGGTTGAGCTTCCTACTACTCCGTCATGGAGGAGGTCTCTTTATCTTCGCCGTCTTTCTCGTGGTTAGAAATTCCTCCCTCAACTCTCCTACACCACAACCACCGTTACCTCCGGAGAGATGCACTGTACTTATGATGCATGTGGATCAAAAGGGGGGGGACGTGTGAATGCTTCATGTTTCTCTTTTGCTCCTATGAGAGGGGGAGTGAGTGAAGAAAAGAAGAAAAAGCCACTCTTTTTCATGAGTTGTGATATGGAGTAATATCTCTACAGAAGTCATCTATATGTGTCTATCGCTGTAGATATGTGGTCAGTATTGAATGACTCGTTACATGAAGAAAAGGTCTGTTCGTGTTACGTCTGATAAAGGAAGGCTACAGAATGGACTGGCCAATCCCCTTCTTTCTTGCTCGTCGTAGGGAATGATTGTATACCAAGAGAGAGATTCGCCCGAGTGGAGTGCGGGGAGGG
>NW_027155090.1:0-257 GCF_002600585.1 Cystoisospora suis | reverse complement strand
TTCGTTTGCGCGAACGGCCGCACGTTATCTGCGGCGGAGCGCGTTCGTAACGTGCCGTTGCAGGTAGGCAACTGGCGCGGACAACAGACGTTATTAGTGGCGGAACTAGCTCAGCCTATGTTACTAGGCTTCGATTTCTTGAAAAATTGTGTGAAATTGTGGGATTTGAAGCTAGGGAGAATCAAAATGAGGAAAAGGGCGCAACGAGCAAGTGAAATCTCCCAAACGGTGCAAGTGCAGCCGCCGGAGCGAGTTGA
>NW_027155089.1:0-278 GCF_002600585.1 Cystoisospora suis | reverse complement strand
TTCGTTTGCGCGAACGGCCGCACGTTATCTGCGGAGGAGCGCGTTCGTAACGTGCCGTTGCAGGTAGGCAACTGGCGCGGACAACAGACCTTATTGGTAGCGGAACTAGCTCAGCCTATGCTATTAGGCTTTGATTTCTTGAAGAAACACGTAAAACTATGGGATTTGGAGTTAGGGAGAATTAAGATGAGGGAAAGGGCGCAACGAGCAGACGAAATCTACCAAGCGGTGCAAGTACAGCCGCCGGAGCGAGTTGACCCAGCGGCGCAACAGTGTGA
>NW_027155088.1:0-481 GCF_002600585.1 Cystoisospora suis | reverse complement strand
GGCTTCGGCGTCCCGAAGGAGTGATATCACGGCTGGGCGTGGGCTGACTGTCTCCCATAGTCCGTGGAGCTCGCGGTGGCCTTGGTCACCTTGAACCAATACCTTCGGCGAAGAACCTAGAAAGTCGATCTAGCCTCCTCGGCGGCTAACTCGGCGTTCTGGCAGTCCAGTTCGTGTGCCGCACCTCCGGTGAGGCTGTCCCGTCCTTCTGACCCGTCTAAACTTCCCGGAGGGCTCCTTGGTCGTCGATTCCCTCCTGGTGTTCCTTGGGGCTCTATTGCCCGGGCAGCGAGCAACTGATCTTGGCGCCCGCGGCCTCTCCGAGGGTCGCACGTACACCGTTGTGCACCTCTCGGGTCGCGCTACCTACTAGGAGTCCTACTTCGTGCTATTGTTGCCGATTCTCGCACATTCTCACTTCTCTCAGCTCGGAGGCGTGCGTTCGGCGTGTGTGCGGGGCTGGGCCAGCCGCGCGGGGGAC
>NW_027155087.1:639-1150 GCF_002600585.1 Cystoisospora suis | reverse complement strand
CCAGCCGCGCGGGGGACAGCTCGGGTCCCGGCTGGTCGTGCTGCAGCCCTTCCGGTGCGGCTCGAGGCCGTTTCACCATGTCCACTACTCCTTCCTGCCTCAGAAAAAGCCTAAACGTTAGGCTTCACTAGAAGCCATCCATTTATTCGCAGTTTTTGCGCTGGGAACGAGTTTGTTTTGCACCAAACACCCACTGACTTATGCACACTGCACAACGGGGACCGCCTGGCCTAGCTCGACGGCTTCGGCCCGCGGGGATTTCGTTCTGCTTCTGCGTCGGACGCAGAATGTGGGGTTTGTAAGGTGCATTAATGTGCATTTCTTTTTCATTTTGCACGGTTCCTTGTCCGGGATCGGGTGGAAACCGTGTTTTTGCCGGTTCGATTCACCGGCGGGCGAGCTTGTGACGAATGCTGGGGATGTTCGGGCGACGGCTCTAGCGAGCTTTCCGCCCTAGGCAACACTGCACAAGGTAGTTCCTACAGCTGCTGCCGCACCCACGTACACAAAG
>NW_027155087.1:0-133 GCF_002600585.1 Cystoisospora suis | reverse complement strand
GGCTAACTATTGCACTAACTAACTAACTACTCTAAGTATTATTGCTCTAATATTATGCGTGTTACCTATTATTTTCGTACTGGTGTAGTGTTGTGTTCGTGAAATTACTATTGTGCTTAGTTTGTTCTGTGCT
>NW_027155086.1:1980-2402 GCF_002600585.1 Cystoisospora suis | reverse complement strand
AGAAGAAATAAGCGGTAGGAAGAACTGGAGAGAGAGTGGGTTAGCGTTGAGGAAGGCTGGTTATCAAGTTCTACTAGAAGTCAGTTATCTGCTGCAAAAGGAGCTATTAGATTATATGCAGGAACTGAATTCGTGCGAACGAAAGAAAAAATCTGTTGGAATAGGAAAAGATGACGTTCTCAAGCGGTGGATGGAGGTAATACAGGGAGTGGTGCGTCGAGGGGACATTAGGACAAAGGGGGATGGATCAATCCAACTCAAGAAAGGGATTTTCGACCGTGAACCAAGACAGGAAAGAACGCGTAGGGAAGTAAAGATTCAGTCGAAAAGGAGAAGAGAACCCCGGGGAGCTTCAGATAGGATCACGAACGGACAGCGTCAACCGGAGAGGACTCCGAGTAAGACTCCACATCCAGGAGAAG
>NW_027155086.1:1243-1533 GCF_002600585.1 Cystoisospora suis | reverse complement strand
AATGGGTGGAAGCTCCAGCACTACCAGGTTGGGAATACGATAAGAATGGGGAGTCGGACGATGTAGGGATGCAAAATGATAGGGAAGAATTATTATTTGAAGAACCTGAGGTCCAGTTACGACCAACACCAGCGCAGCTCGACGATATCCCAGAAGATAGCCTACCAGTCTTGACATGGAATAGGAAGAAGATCTGTCGAAAGAAAGAGGTTTCAGAAAAGAAGAAGCTACGAAAGGGGGAAGAGAGGACAAAGTTCGAAGTCCGTTAATCGGATTCCAGCCTGGAAGAT
>NW_027155086.1:649-924 GCF_002600585.1 Cystoisospora suis | reverse complement strand
ATAAAGAGGAACCAGGTGGAGTTCATCGGTATAATAAAATTGGAACCAGTAACAGGAATCAGAGAAGAAATAGTGGGGGTAAACGAAGGTTCGGCACGAATAGGAAGACCAAGTGAAAGGATCAAAAGGATGGGGAGAGAATTAGATGAAGACATTGCGCAACTCATAGATGAATTTGAAGAAGTATTTGAAGAGATACCACCTATGGAAGTACTAGATCGACCGGTCAAACACCAGATTAAGTTAATCCCGGGAGAAGTACCAAGATATCCACC
>NW_027155086.1:0-321 GCF_002600585.1 Cystoisospora suis | reverse complement strand
CAAGAACAGCCAGATCACGCACTTGGCACCCTAGTAATCAAGGGTCGGGCTCAACGGGAGCATACCAGGAAAGGAACAGCCCCGGACAAGGCAAATTCAGCTCACCAGAAGCTTGAGCATTCCCAGCAGATCACCCTCGCATCGCCTACGCCGCCCGGAGGGAGGAAAGGAGTACGGCGTGAGCAAACCAAGATGTTTAACGCCTCCTAGTGAAGACTAAAAGTTGACAGAGGACGCCAGGAACTTACTGGGAGCCCCCCAGGGTCCTGGAAACGTGTTTCGTGTAGGGGAAACCCATGTCCCCGTTTTCGTGATCCGACG
>NW_027155085.1:576-821 GCF_002600585.1 Cystoisospora suis | reverse complement strand
TTTCCACGTAACCTCAGCAGTTGAAGAAGCCTTAGGGATGTGTCAGGAGGAAGAACCCAAGAAGAGGATAGTTCGAAGGAAGAAGAAGGAGACAGTCAACAGGATAGAGCTAGTATCCTTGAAGAAGATTCGAAAGGAAATAAAGAGGAACCAAGTGGAGTATATCGGTTTGGTAAAGGTGGAACCAGTAAATGGGATAAGAGAAGATATAGTGGGGAAGGAGAGGACTTCAACACGATTGTTGA
>NW_027155085.1:0-155 GCF_002600585.1 Cystoisospora suis | reverse complement strand
GTTCAAGTAGCACCTGAAGATCATTGGAAGACTACGTTTAAGTGCAGATATGGGACATTCCAGTTCAAAGTTATGCCGTTTGGTTTGGCCGGAGCGCCGTCAACCTTTCAACGTTTAATGCAAAATGTGTTCATAAATGAACTAGATGAATTCGT
>NW_027155084.1:50962-81155 GCF_002600585.1 Cystoisospora suis | reverse complement strand
GCGGCAAGGAGAAATTACGGACGCCGCAGCACTAAGGTAGTACGCGGCCTGCGATCTCGAAAGCTCAGCCGCACTTGCATCCGCCCAAGGATGTATTAGGGTACTGGTTTTGCCACATGTAAAACTTGACGATGAAGAGTTTACGTCGTCGGTGACACACTGTTCAGCATCTGGTCTGCTTCTTCCTCCGCTTCATCTTCCTTGTCACTCGCATCCTGCGACAGTTCTTGCCACTGGGTTTCGGTATCGGTGTCGACCTCCTCGTTCCACACGAGCGGGCCGTCAGTCGCTGCGCTCGTAGTGTTCTTTTCTCGAAGGCAGCTCGGCTTGACGGGATCGAAGCCGCTCCAGAAGAAGGAATTGCGTATGTTGTGGGCAGTCGTTGCGTCATTTTGCTGCTGTGTGCCGATGCCTGACGAGGGCCTATGTCTATCGCTGCCGGGCTGTTCCGTCACTTGCGAGTGCGGTACGACGTCCGCAGGGGCATCCTGCGTGGCTCCGACACGAAGAGAAGACGAGGACGACGCGGCAGCGTTTTTCTCCCCAGGTAGTTTAGCGACCGGCCAGCACGGACGGCTGACGGCTGCCGATGCAGCTGTAGCCCCCAGACTGTCCGCAATAGAGGAGACCACGAGTGACAATCGAACTGGCAGTTCCAGTTGAGAAGCAAGTGTGGGCGGTGTCTGCATACGACACATCATGCAGCAGCAAACGGGTATTTTAGCCGGGGCTGTATATCAGACATTTCGTGGTGAGCGCGTGCACCTTTCACGTCGAAGCCGGAAGAAATCGTTTGCGATCGTAACCTTTCACACTGCGATCGTGATTAGCAAAGCATCCGGTGTTCGGCACGCGTAGGCATGGGTCAGGCGAGAGTGTGCAGCAAGTGCTACTGTGTCGGCACAGGTGAGAAGTCTGTAGAATAGCTATGAAGAATGAGCCAATGGCAACGTGCGAACTGTGCTCACTTTGTACTCGACAATTTTAAGGAGCACCATCATCATTTCAATAGCTGTAACTTCGCGGTATGCAAGCTGGAGCCAGCTCGACGCCTTCTTGCCCAGAATTTTCCGAACTAGCTTGGCATAATCCTTTTCCCAATAGCAATCAGGAAAGGGTCGCGGCCAGTTAGGCATTGACTGGCCCTCTTCTTTTTCCTTCCACCCCAAGCTCTCACTGTCTCCATCCCTTGTTTCTGTGGTGGCGCTGTTGCTTCCGTACTGGTCGCTGCCGGTTAAGGCTGACAGAGCATTTATTGCACTGCTGCTGGACGGTGCGTCATCACCTGGTACGCCTCCCTCTTCCACAAAGGCTGGGGTCGGCCGGCTGACAGAAATGCTGACGCGCGCCTGGTTTCTACGCTCCTTTTTCATACCGGGCCCACTTGCGTCTTTTATTAGCCGCTCCTTCTTTCTTCGAGGCAACCGAGGTCCCTGTCCGCTGCCAGATGTGACATCATTGCCTGTTGTGCTTTGCGTGCCCGGGGGTTCCCCCGAAGTAGAGTCAGTTTCTGCCGATGGTGCAAACGCAACTGCACTACCAGCATGGACAGAAACGTCAGCCTCCTTTTCCTTGCCAGCATTTAGTGCCGAGGGAATGCCCTCCTGCTGCTGCTCTCCGGAGCTGTTCAAGCAGTTCGAAGCCGTTGGGTCCCGTTCACTTTGTTTCTCTTGTGCTTGCCTGGACTCGTGCAGCGATAAAAGCGTTTCGTCCTGGCTCTGGAACTCCGGTAGGAAATGGAATAGGATATAGAGGACCTCAGTGGGAGAAACCCCGAGAGGTGTGGCCTTGAACTTTTCGAGTAGTGCATCTGGGACAACGACTGCGTTAGCATGTGGAAAAAAACCGCACATCGCGGCAGGGGCGCCGTCGGGAAGCCAGAAAAGAACCCTCTTTGTGTGTTACACAGCAATGGTCGGACTGCCTCCTCTCATGATTACACCCAGGCATGTGCAGGAGACGACGTCATCCGTGTTACTCCGTAGTCCCGGGACACATAACCTTCAACTTGTCATCGGAATGCTTGGTACGTCCTGTATTCCAAAACCACGTCTCTAGCAGGGAGCCCGGAGAAAACAGCCCCCTTGCCGGGGTCTCCTTTTTCACAGCTTACCTGGTTCGGGAGCGAATTCGTGCGCGTTTGAGTTGTGCGGGCGAGGTGTGTCCGGAATGGACTGTGTGAGAGACATGTCCTCAACATCTGGCACTTCGCTTGGTAGATCTCGCGATTCCGGTAGTGTCTCGACTGTCTGTCATTTGCCAGCGAGCAAAAAAGCAACGCACTCACAGCCCAGCAAGCGAGCTGTATCGCGTTGTTCACCATTTCTTGCGAAAGTTGCTTGTGTGCTGAAACACGGTATCTTGAAATCCCGGATATGTCAGCACCTCCATCTCGTCACCATACACCCAGCACAGGAGCTGACGCCAGCCATGCACATCCTGTGACTTTTGTTGGCGTCGATGCTTCCGCGGTCTTTTTTCGCGTCCACTACTAGAGTTCACACAACAGCGAACCACTCAATGGGTTTGCTAGACTGCAGTAGTTGCGAATGCTTTCTTGAGACTGGTGTGGCAGAGTTTACTCCAGGAGGCACAGGTCCTGGTCCACCTGGACTGTCCCGGCAGTGTCACCACCGGGGCCTTCCATGTATCTTCGTATCACCACGAAGACCGATGCGGCAGAACGCCGCTGCATGGAGGACCAACAAACCAAGTACGAACGCGGCACTTCGGAGGCGTCTCCTCACTCTGTCAAATGGACATGGCCTGAACCTCACTTTGTTGTCCTCAGGCGCGGGCTCCGTGGTCGAGCGCGCCCGAATGCTTTTGTCGCTTCTACCACGTACTCCGGTGGCCCTTGGAGGACGCACCGGTGCCGGAAACACTTGTACAGGAACTGTGTCTTGCTGGACAGGGGTCTCTACGGATGCCTGTGTCTGGCTGTCCGTGCCTTCGACAGGTGGACCTGCAGTAAGGTATTTGTCAGGGAGAGAACAGTTCGCAAGAGTGTTCTTCAGTGGCACGCACGATTGCTTAAAGCACCGATCGTCTAAGACGCCACGCCCGTCAACGGACAACAGGCGAGTAGGCGCATTCGTACCATCCTCCGCGACAGGAGAAAAGGCGACTTCGCCTCGGGTTCTTTGACTATCTCGCCAGTCTGGAGGCAGCAAAAATCCCCAATCCTGCAAACGAACAACACTTGGGACGCCAGCGCTACAGACTTCTCGACCGTCAAGCGACCTGTTGGTAGCAAGCTACGGCCCCGAAAGCGGACAAGACAAGTATGAGTTTTTTTGAATTTAAATATACTGGGCGGCGACGCTGTTCTATACTGGTAGTAACAGATGAGAGATGCACGTATTCAAAGTCGTACCTGGAGCAGTGTCAGCAGATCTTGTAGGAAAATTGCGCCAGTCATCCGAGGAGTTTCGCTCTCTCTCTTCCGGTAAGCGCGAATCTGTGCAGCTGTAGTGGCCTCGTCTCCATCATCTTCGCGACCTGCGATAGCACGAAAGAGCCAACAGGACACCGAGGACTGAAAACCATGGAAAACTTCACAGGTCAGCCCTGACTGCTAGGTGAAGAGCCCGTGTTGCGAAGCCGGCACGAGCATTACGAAGCGTGCGTCCGCCAGAAGTCAATATGAGTCGGACGCTTCAGTGTCCGTCTGTAGCTGTCAGCGTCCCACAAAGTGTTCTGCTTTATCCTTGCGCTTACAGGTGCAGAGCTCTGTCGAGTCTGCGATGACCGAGGTAAAAGTACGGAGCAACCACGGCTGAAGAGGACCGAAGGCGGCGATTATATCTGGGTCAGCGAAAGGCTTAAACGCGTCGACGGAGGGGCTCCGAAATGTAGCCGGAGAGGACATTTTTCTGCTCAGACTGCTTCGGCGATTGGCAGTGCTTCGTCGCCGGACGCTACCGATACTGCTCGATCTGCCGCCTGTCCCACACGTGCGTCCGCTCCCGCCGACAGAGCAAGTGCTGCTACAAGTTTCATAGAATTTGAGGAGAGCAGCTGAGAATCCGTTCATGGCCACATCAAGAGATTTGTCCATGCCTCTGGCTCGATGGCGCAAAGCGGCATCGCGGAACAACTGCTCTTGAGCGAGGAGCACGAGTGTCTTCAGGAACGAAGGGAAAAGAAGCGGCCGCTGTTCCATGAGTCTGTCTCTCTTCTGGATTCCAGGAGCCTCTGCCTCCGAACTGAGACTGCTCGACCTTGTAGAAGGGGCCTGCCGCTTTTCGCACTGGCTTCCCGTTCGCAAGCCTGCTACCCCGCTGTTTGGTTCGCCTTGACCACCCTTGTTCGCTTCTCCGCACTCCAGTCCATAGCTCGACGGCAAAGCATGTCCCTGGTCGCTCGTTTCCGCTGAGGATGTCTGGCTCTGTTTATCCCCTCCATCGTCTGCTGCGGAAAGTTCCTTGGCTTCTCGACCTGTTTCGTCATCTCTGAGCCT
Source organism: Cystoisospora suis (assembly GCF_002600585.1). Taxonomy (NCBI): domain Eukaryota; phylum Apicomplexa; class Conoidasida; order Eucoccidiorida; family Sarcocystidae; genus Cystoisospora; species Cystoisospora suis. The sequence continues at coordinate 76,693 of NW_027155084.1, read as the reverse complement.
AGGCTCCTCGGCGCTTTCGGACCCCGTGTCAGGTTTCCGAAGAGGAGGCTCAGAAGTCTCACGGTCCGCAGGGCGAAGCGCGAGACTAGCAAGTAATTTTCTGTGTCCCGCGACCGGCACGGACGGAATTGCAGGCTTTCCTGCCGAGCTGCAAACGGCAGCTTCCGAACCTCGGGGCGAGACGGGTGGGAGGAACGAAGAGTTGCTCGGACCAAGCAGGGCACATTCTGATGGAGTCGGAGCCGACTGCGTGGCAATCTCCAAAGCCTGGCGCAGTTGCACAGTGGAGTGGAGTACTCAGACGGGCATGGCACCTAGAGATATTCCGGGATTCGCTGATAAGCGTGACTGTCTTTGCTGAGCCTGCTTTGGTGCCGCGATCACTCTGCAACGCGTCAACAGAAGGACAGACTACTGATCTTCCCTGACTGCTCAGGGCTTACCTTAAGGACGCTGCTGAGCGGTCTGTTTGCGCCAAGCAACCGCGCGTCTGTAGCCAGGATGCTGAAGCAGCGTCAAGCACAGTGGAAGGCTCCTGGGAAGATCAGCTTTTGTCGAGAAAAAGGGAGGAAGCAGAAAGGGTACCCAGTTCTCTGGGGTCTCCCGCCTTCCTCCCCGAATGGGTCTTTGCATCTGCTTGCGAGGACTGACACGCAGTGAGCAGCAGAACAGCGAATATGGCGGCTACGGGAGCGCCGAGCTGTCCGACTGGCGCGAGGGGCACTCACAAAAACTGTAGGAATGACATGGACAACGGATCCTGGTTTTGGAAGCGCGCTAGACGGCAATACAGGCAATAAGTTCGCCGAAGGATCTTCAGGTTCCTGCGCAACAGGACGCGGGCACGGGGGACGAGCCGTGGCTTCCACGGATCCATCAAACCTGTCCCCAGCTGAGCACGTCGTGCACCGGTCGCTGTGGGTCCGACTGAGTTGGAATCGGGTGAGCAGCTGCTTCCAGCACTGGACTACCGGCTCCAGCACCATCATTCCACACCAGCCGCTCAGCTACTAGCTGCATGCAAGCACACGATCGGGCCGAAGACAGGCGGGAGTACCTTAAAATCCATCTGTGGACGCCGTTCATAGACCGTTGAATCTCGTCTTTCCAGTCACTGGTACATGGTTTCGGGCTTGTCGGAGGATGCAGCAGCACCCCCTTGCGAGCTTTATCTTTTGCTGGTCCAAGAGGCTCTCCTCCTTTCTGGACACTCATAGAGATATCGTAACCTAGTGCAGCTCTCGGACCGCTCGGCGGACTCCGGCGGCAGAGCTCGAGGATGTAGCATTCCTCCAAGTCTACTAGCACCTTCACAACACTGTTCGGAGCTGAGGCGGAGAAGAAAAGACTTTTGGTGCTTGGCCCGTCTCCCGACACTGGCGTCCACGGCGGAGCTGCGCTTTCTCCTTGCGCCGCAGCTTTGCCTCCACTGGCTTGCACGTCCGCGGGTTTCAGTGGTGAGTCGCTCGGAAGAGACAAAGCCGGAAGCGCGTTAGTGAGGCTGACCAAACGGTCATTCTCAAAAACAGCTCAGAGACATCGGAGGGACACACGCTTTCAGATGTCCACATTCTCTGACGGACAGAACAGGTCGCACCCGACTGAGCGTGAGAAAGCACACGGAAAAGGGAGAATTAGCTGCGAGCATTCACCGAGCAGGGGAGCGTGCAGACGATTAATATATTGTCCTTCTCCACTCCACAGGAATGAGTTGTGGAACTTTCATCTCTCCCGCGTCTCAGACTTCGTGTGGACAGTCCAGTGCAACGAGTGCAAGATCCTGGCGCCGGCTCCTTACCTTCGTGCAAGACTCCCGTCTCATGTACAAAGTGCGCTCGTCCATGCTTCTTGTTCAGTCTCCAGTTCCCTTCATATCGGCTGCCATTGGCATACCAGAAGATGCCAAAGCCGTCTCTCGCTCCATTCTGGCCACAACAAAGTAACTGAGTCACGAAGTGGTGTCATGCCACCGTACTGTTGGAGACCTTTACCTGTGCACGGTGGCCTGGCACGGTCTCAGAACGGGGCGGCTTTCCTCCTCGTCTGTGCCTTTCAAAGTGGCGGTGGGCACTGGTACTGGGACCGAGCAGAGCCGATGGGCGCGGAGCCTGCTCATTCCTCAGCAGTAGCAAGAGAACAGATACCACGAAAGCCGGCCCGGTTCTGACCTTGAACTGTCCTTCGTAGCGGTTGAAGCGAAGCTCGCCACCAATGACATCATCATCATCTGCGAGCGGGTGCAGACAAAGCGAGACACCGACTCGAGAGCCTCTCTGCGTGCAGTTGGGCTGCAGCGCAGCAGGGAACCCACCCCTGGAGGGCACAGCGTGTCCCAGGCAGGTTAAAATTCACCGATATCTGTTCTATGTTTATCGGCAGCTTATGGGCATTGGAGCTTGCGGTCCTTCTGCTGTTTTACCTGCCTCCGTACTTCGTGTTGGGTTATTGGTCCAGACTTGAACTCCCCAGCCTTCAGGCACACCCTGATACCATTGTCCTAGCAGGGAGGAAGATGATCGACCAAATCGTAGTGAATCAAGGACATCAGAGGCGGCAAGAGACCACTTGGTGCAGTTGCACGACACGGGATGGCTGGTGAACAGCGTGAGGCCGATGTGTGTAGCCTGAGCAACGTTGCAGGCTGTTTTCTTGTGTCGTCAGCATTCCTCGGAAAATCACCGGAAACAGATCCTTGTGGAGAACACAACAGAAGAGTACGGCGTCAGAACTAGTTTCACCGGGAGTTACTTCAGCGCAACAAACTGGCGTTACCTGCATACTGTACGCCGAGATCGGTCCACTCCGCATGCCCTTGTCCATGGCGAAGTCCCTCCTTCCACTGGCCTTCATAAACACCCTCTCGGTACCTTTGTCTGCCCCAGCCATGTCTGCGGTTGCAAGCCCAACTTCCTGCGTCAGCGCGCACCATTACACAGAACTAGACTGGACACGCTTCGTTGTCGCAGACTTGCTTGCTTCTTCGTGGACGCCGGCGGCGCAAATCATCCTCCGCCCGACATCACAGTGTCATGCACGGGAGATAGAGCGACAGACCATCAGCGATGACCAGTCCCGTTCTTCATGGGCTGAACACTCCAGTTCGGGTGTAGCGAGACGCAAGGTGAGGTGGCGTGCAGAATTGTCCCACTATAACGTAGCCCTTGTCTTACCCTTGTATTCCACCAAAGCGTCATGGTCATATCGTATGGTTCCCTCTCCGCTTCGTTCGCCGTTTCGCCACTGCCCGACGTACTGCTTGTCACTGAGTCGGCAAACGTGGAAGACAGGAGAAGCAGCTTAACAATCAGGCCCCAGCTTCGTTATGTTTCGGTAGGGCGCTGGGAGGCCAACTTCTAAGAGCCCCAAAAGACACCTCTGCCGCTTCATGAAACAGTGTGTGGTGACACCTGTGAAGATGTCGGCGACCGCCGCCCGTAACGCGGACCGTATAGCTGCGCCTCTCGCAGGCGGGAGGTAGCTACGGGAGCGGACACCTTTCAATGTATCACACACAGGCTCTGGGGAACTCTGCCCCTTCGCGCGGTACGTCTTCTCCGTGGCCTTTGTCACTAGGTTTTTTCCTAAGGGGATGAATTGCCGGATGCTTGCATCCAACTCTCCACTTGACACGCGACAGCACTGGCGCTCACCCGCTGGGCGAGGTCAGCGTGCCGACGCCATGGCGGAGGCCTTTGGCGACCTGGAAATTGGAGGACAATTAAGGAAGCGCCATGCCATGAGACAAAGCTGCGTACGGCTACTGTTAGTGACCCGACTGCCCTCGTCTTCACTTCTGCTGGTGCCCAATAGTAGAGCCCGGAGCCTTGGGCCGCGCTTGGTTTGAGGCAGGGTTTGCCGGGCAGGTGCGCTCAGATAACATCCTCCGGTGGCTTCGCTGAGTCTTGCCCCCCGAGTACCTTCAGCCGCTCCGGTATTCTGCCTAACTGCCCAAGGCCACTGCCCCGGAGTGCGAAAGCCACCGTGGAAACGCGAAGACCCTTCATCGGTCGTGTCCAAGTGATATCACGATAGCTACAGTGCGGCGATGGGACTGTACAAACTGGCTCCTCGATCGTTCGGTGTGTGGACTTTAGGTGGCTCCCTTTGCGGACGCCCACTTCGCCTTGGTAGGTGAGACCATTGGGCCACAGAAACTCGCCATGACCCTCTAGACGCGAAGACCGAAATTCGCCTTTGTACTGCACGAAGGAGCCGTCACCCGTCTCGCCACCCTCCTCGTTGATTGTGAATCGTGCTTCGCCTGACAGCACCAGCCGAAAGAGACATGTAGAACAGTTGACAGTGAAGTCGTCCGTCCCCCTGGGAGCGCAGGATACCTGAAAAGTGCTCCATCTGCCACCTAAGCGTTTTGCCCGGGGCATAGCTCGCTAGCTGTCGCCCTAAAAAACCTCAAGGTTGAACTGGGTCAGTGTTCTGTCCACTCCAAACAGCAGGAGAGCACTCAGTCCCTGCTGCCCCAACTTTTCGTGGGTTACCAGCGCCGTTCAGTTTTTCTGAGATGATGACGCGATGCAGTTTCCTCCAGCTAGAACAATGAGACGAGACGGGCTCCTCGCTGATGTGCTGCGTTAGGGAGACTGCGCGGGCTCGGTCAGCTGCAAGGGGCTCGAGTGGCCGAGAAGTGTTCTCGCTTGCTGTCATGGTTTTCAGCTGTCTACAAAGCGGCGATTGTGCTGGAAGCGGCAGAAGTCGCCCCCCGAGCCGACTCGCGCTCATAGCCGTGTTGGAACGGGAGTCCAAAGAGGTTCAATGCAGAAACTTGGTGTCCGTTGCTTCCAGTGTGCTACTAGTGAGTCCGCATACACCGGTTACCTTTGTCTGCAATGACATTTACTCCGGTCTCAGTGGTGGTGATCACACCACTGAGTGTCACTCTGTCCAAGAGGGCTCCCGACACTGGAAGCTTGAGACAGGCGTAGTCGGAGTCTCCTTCGCTGTCTGCCTCGAAGTCGGTGGCTGAGTTGGCTTGGTCGCCGTCCTTGTCCTCAGTACCTAGTTGCTTGGAATTACGCTGGGGGGTAGCGGAGCATACCGGCTCCAGGTTAGTTGTGTCGGTGGATACAGGGCGGCTAATGTCGCTGATACCGCATGGGAAAGGCTCGTCTGGTAGCGAAGTCAAGGGAACACGGCAGGCCTCTGCAGACTCGCAGCTCTCATGGTCCGCCTCGCCGATCAGCCGTCGAAGTCGCCCAGTCTGTTGTCGATGCCGTGACGTAGTAAGCAGGTGTTCACAAGCCCTGGTGGATGTGATCTGCCACATATTTGCAGCTAGCACATCAGTTTCATTCAAACCGACAGTCCGCCGAGCAGGGGGCTCACTTTTGGCCGCACACATCTCTAATGGCGTGAGATGTAATTCCAGAACCGCGAGTGCTGCTGGGAACTTGCTTGGTCGGACAATGTCCCCGCGTGTGGAGGCCCCCGGGGGACTGGGCAGGGAGGGACGACAAAGTTTTTTCAGTATAGGCTCCAGGTAAACAAGTCCACCCCACACGGCGCTCTTCATTAATGGAGCAAATCATGAGGTAGCCGTGGCGGGTGAATTAAACAGGCGTTGACAACACCCGGTCACGGCAGCGCTGACACTCTGGTCGACCACAGAGGAATCACATCTTTGCAGGAGAAAGCCTATCGACGTTGCACTGCGGAGCCGCCCCTGTTTTGCTGGATCTTGCCAGTTGGCAATCTTCCGCGGGGCCTTTCTGCTGGTGTGTTTCCGCCGGGCCCCCCCGGCTTTGCTGTGCTGACGGGGGTTGTCCCGCAGAAGTGCAACCGTGCACAGCGAGCAGAACTAAAGCCAATCCGCGGTGCCACTGTACTTTTCAGGGCCGTACTTTTCTTTCACAGTTCTTGTCAGAGGAACCAAGGCTGGGGCAGGATCAACTATAGCACTTGAGTGAGTCGCGCACCTCGATAAGCCCCTGAATGAAATGGAGCATGGAAAGCTGGATGGCGACTCCAAACACCCCCTTTTCGCTCTTGAGGCCGCCAAGCCGACCGTCGTGGTGGGCGGAGGCGACTGGCCTCCTTGAAGCACGGTCGCCTCCTGATCAACACAGCCCAGAGGGATCTAGGTGACGTATGAAGCCTTCCTCGGAGATTGCGCTGCCGGTTTGCCCAAGGGACTGTTTTGATTAGTTGGTAAGTATGGGTTCGCTTGCACTTCATGAGCTCGAAGCCATAGCTGTGTTAACATCCTGGAAGAAGCTCATCCATTATAGTGCTGTCGCTCATCCATTACAGTGCTGTCGACTGGAATCACCCCCCACTATAGCACCCTCGGTATAATGCTCCCGGTCAAAGCGTATTGTATTGCGTGCGGACAGCGACCCCCAGCTGGATGCCAGACGCCACTACACCCTCTTGAGAAGGCCCGTATGCAGCCGGCAGCATCTCTCCAGAGTCTGGCTACCCAGCTGCACTACAGGAGGCCGCCGTGGAAACTCGTGTGGCCTCCAAACTCTTCTGCCGTTCCCGAAATAGTCTAGTGCCTCCGCAAGAAGCGTACAATCACGTCGGTGAGTGTTCGGCAGCAACTTAGACTGCACCAGATTCTAGCGCTCCAAGGCGACGTTAGCGCGCTAGGTGACGCAGCCCCCCTTTGCACGAGCACCGTTCATTAGTACTGTACAGCATGTGTGGCACCGTGACAGGAGCAATTCTATCACAAACCCTTCTCGTCGAGTGTCTTCGTCTGCCTCTCCAACCGACTCTCACATGCCCTCCTCGGGCGGAGAAGCCAAATTAGCTCCTCAGCCGCATTCAATTTCGGAGTGTCCCTATCGTGAAAGGTCGGACCCGCGCGGAAGCCCCAAGGGGTTCAAGGGAAAAAATGTCCAGTCTGCAGGGTGTCCGGTCAACCCTGGCCTCCCAGAGCCTTGATATCCTAAGGTGCGGGCGTGCTCGGGAGACTGTGTGAAGTGTCAGCGAGCGGCTTACCTCTTTTGCCTGTCGAAGCTTGTCATGAACAGCTTCCTTCATGCGGTGAATAAGGGCCGCCAACTCATGTCCTCCTGGGTGAGCGCTATCTCTGTGTTCCAGTTCACATGACGCCATCAGGTCTCCGGGCAAACTGAGATCGAACACCGGGACCTTAGCCGGCAATGACTCCAGCTTTTTGAGAATTTTTCTATTCTCCTGAGGCCCGACGATTCCTCCTGTCCAGCTTGCAGTGACGAGTTTATGCCTACCGCCACAGCTCTGGCATTAAGCTTGTCGATGCTTGCTTTCTGACTCTCACGGAGCTCGCGAAGACTCTCTTGCATCTCCGCATGGGCTGACTGAAACCTTCGGGAAGATGCCTGCCAGTGATTGACGTGTGTGTGTCTGGGGGAGCTTACTCGTGCCGTATGCGTTGTAACAGCTTTAATTTCTCGTTCTCTATGCACTGGGTCGCCCTTGCCTAAGGAGTAGAGCGTCCGTGCACAAGCATTACGGCGCCACTTAAGCGCGCAAAGACCTACCAGCAGCTGCAGAACTTCATTTTCGGGGGAGGCCTCTCGAGGAGCCCCGTCATGCTCTGAGTCCTCAGTCTGGTCCTTCTCTGAGCCGCAGGGCCATGGACCTGATATTGCTTCTCTCCCTGAAAGAAGCCGCTCACTGTTGGGACCTAGGCAGATTAGCTTCGCCGGTGGCGAGTACGCTTGAGTGTAAGATCTCTACGGAAGGCGCGATCTTCATGGTTGCTCGCGCATTGCTGAGTGATAGTGACACTGACTTTCTCTCTTGGCCGCAGAGTAGAAAGGGGTGAGGGTCTTAGCCGGCATCCGTGAAGCCCCTGGACTAGCTGGTTGCCTTCTCCGACTTTTGCGTCCATGCTGCTCGCAGTCGCGCTGGGAGTCCCATTCCTCTCGGGGGAGCACTCCACTACAGGAAGAGAGAAGTGACACTTTCGTGAGGAAAGCTTCAGACAGCCTTTAGAACGGCCGCACTCCGCATCGGTTGGCTGGCGGTCAGCAGGTGCCTCGTTAGCATTACAGCGAGAGTCGGCTGAAACAACGGGAGAGTCGGCAGCGAAAAGAAGGAGCACGCTAGTCCGGTCACTTACTCGAGGCGACTGGTGGGATCGACGAGGTCGCTCGGAGCTGGACAGATCGGTCCGTTCCTTGTGGGGCTGCGTCGGTTGAACGCACCTCCTTCCTGTCAACCCGGTCAGAATCTCTGCCCGCAGGATGCATGCTCACATATCGCGGTTGTCAAACTCCTTCTGCTCACCGGCAAGTTACTGGCTCTCTTGGCGCTGCGTCTGCACTCGAGGGCTCGCCACATGAGGGAGAACTACTGCGCTGCGCTGCGTCCAAGCTCCTTCGGGCTGATGGAGCGTCCTCCACTCTCCGGGTTTGGCTGGCGGACTTCGGTGGACTTTTGGCGAGAGCCGGGCTCCCAAACGGCACCCCCGAAAAGCAACATTCCAGTCCGCTGTTCTCAAGTGCCGGAGACAATGTGTGCTCTGCTTCCTCGACCGGAGGAACCTTGGTTCGGTTGCCTCCCAGTTGAGACGGCACCAATCCGTGTTCTCCGCTCCCTTGCAATGAATTCGGCCGTGAATCGAGATCCTTTGTTGATGAGAAGACGCCGTGGCCCTGGCGAGCTTGCGAGTGCAGCTGTTGTGGAGTGGCTCCCTTTAGACTTGACCCGCCCTGGCTGCCTGTGATTGTCGCTGCCAGTGGACTTCTGTGAGGCACCCCACTCGCAACTACACACTGCGACTCTGAAGTCGCGGGAGACGACACATCGTGCCGTGCGAGAAATTCGAGGTCCTTGTCGGATGATAATGCAAACTGTGACCTGTTTCTGTATCATCATGGCACTCCTACCTTTGTCGACGCGAAGCTTCCTGGATTCGTGTTAGTCTCTCTAAGCTGGACTCTCTTGTCCGCGGGGCTGTCGACATCAGCCAGACTGCCAGCGGCTGTGTGCAAACTCGGGCTGACGAGAGCCGCAAAAAATTCTTCGTCGAGATCCCCAAGAGTCTACGAGTCGCTGTCACGCACTGTGCTGCCCAAGTATCAGGAGAACCAGCGTACCTCGAGGTTCGCTGCTTCCTTGAGAGCCGAAGAGAACCCTTGGAGCACAAGAGGGTCCTCGAACTCCACCACAATCTGGGCAGTCTGTATTTCCGTCGAAGCACAGCCGCTGCCTGAAGGAGACTAAGCCTCCCTCAATGCAGGTAAATGCAGTGGATCCTCACATTCGATCTGCATCATTTGCAGGACAGCTCTCGTCCCCTCACAGGAGGCATCAAGAAGGCAACAAAGTGGAGCCTCACACCGGGGTCCCTGCATCTGTGGGAGGTTTATAAGCTTATCTCATGGTAGCTGTCTCAGAACTGTACCCTCGTGCCATGTTCCCAGAAAGCAATAACCGAACTGTCGATCATCACTCGGCCTGTGAACGATTCCTCCTGTGCAGGCATTTCTAACGGTTCTTTTGCGGAGGGAGGGGAACTGCTGCAAACCTCGGCACTGATGATAGCAGAGTAGAATTTTGCCACTGGTGGCGTGTTGCCTTGGTCAGCCCACTCCAGGAAGTCGCACTCGCTCATCTCAGTAATACTGCCTGGCAGCTCTTTCTGTTCTATGATATCACACAGAGCTCGAATGAAATTAGGCATTTTCCCAGGGGAGGTGCTGGCAAGTCCGAGACTTGTTGCTCTCTTCGCGGCGTGAAAGAGGATTTTGACTGCGGCCCAAAGTGCGTTACTCTCCCTTCAGCAAAACAGTTACAGTCCGACCCTACCGTAAGCAGTCCGCAGCTCATTTGAGTCAGCGGTGGAGCAAGCGTTGCCCACTCGGCGAAGCAAGCAATCGAGCTGAGGAGCAGTGAAACTCAAGTCTAAATTAAAGCAGTGCTGTGACCTCACTGATTGAAGTTGACGCGATGATAATTCAAACCGTTCCAACAGGAGAGCTGCTGCGCGTGCGGCTGCAGCGGAGGCCTTGCCTTCGACGTAACGGCGGCCGAGCTGGCTCCTACGTGAAAGGCCTGCTACAGGCATTGCTACTTAAAGAGCTCTGGTTGCAGCAAAATGGAGCCCTACCGCTGTACCGATCAAGGGACGAGGAAGCGGCCAGGCACATTTCTAGAGTCCATGTGGCGAGCGCTTCGGGGGCCTAATGTGTGTTTGACTGAGTTGCCCAGGGTTGCAAACTTTTTACTTTTGCACTTCCTTCCTAGCACGGAATTCCCTCCTTCCGTGGTTTGCTCCAGGAATGCTATCTGTGACATCCATCCAGTAAGAAGTTCGGTAGCGTCTGGGTGGTCGATCAAGGCCCTTACCAGAACGTCCATGCAAATATGTGTAGCACGCGTGAGGAGTAGTGCAGCGCCGTCTTCCCACCGCCGTGCCAGTGATTCAACAACCTCCTGATCCGGACAGAACTAAGCGAACACCAATATCGTTGGTCCGGTGACTGGTCCCACCAAAAAGAGATGAAGCGCCTTGCCAGACGACAGACTATCCCAGAGTTCAGTAGCTTCGGTGTTTTGGAGCACAATTTGCATCGCATTGATTGCAACTCGGTATTGGGACCGTTCGATGCCTTCGAATGTGATCGTGAGGAGTTCTTGCACAACGTCCGGGTTGAGCACTCGATGCTTCAACGTAGGCTCCTCGTACAGCATTGTTTGCAGGTCTTTCAGAGTCATCAGAAGACTCGGGGTACCACACTCCCTGGCATGCTGCAGGCCGGACTTGCACAGCCCAGCCCATTCTTCCACCTGCTCTTCCAACATCTTATCCGGCCTTGCACACTCGGGGTTTGATACGAAGCGGCAAAGGCTCTCGGTTTATTCCACATAAATATCCCAAGTGTTCGCGCGCGCGTCTACGCAGCAGTAGCCTTCCGTCAAACGATGCTGGGAACAGCCGATGCACATGCCATGAGGCTCTGGTGTCAGGACACCCACCTAGTTCTTCAGCGCACAATACCGGGAAAGTGTCCAGTCTGTAAACATCTCCGCTGAAGTCCGGTCTGTATCCTGGAAACTTTTGGAGAAAAGGTCTCCATATCAAGGGCAGTCTTGAGGTTTTTTGTGTCCAGAAGCTGTAAGTCCTTTCTTTGTTTTGACAATTCGCACGGTGTCAGTAAGCTGGTCGTGCCTACCAATTGCGCACCAACGAGGCGGCAACGTTCAGAAGGTGGGAGATGCCGGACTTTTGCGTAATGCGAGCGTGGAGTGGGATGCCTGCGTCGTGGCCTCCTGGCGATCTCAACCGCGCAGTGTAGAGCCGAGACCAAGTTGCCACTTGCTGCCCGTTTCACTCAACCAAAAATGTCTTTAGCCTGCCTGGGGTGCGCCCCCCCGATTCTTGCTCGTCAGACGCTACCTCGTCCCAGCGCGGGCCCCGGCGCTCGCCCGCCAAGCGTGCGGTCTGCCGAGCCCACCTCCAGCAGATGACTGGCGGGGTACACTAAACGGGCTGGCAGCGCCGCAGTGGCCAGATGTCCCTCTTACGCGAAAGCTTTCGGCTCCCCTGAGGAAGGTGTTGATCGTCCCCTGGGGGCCTGTCGAATAGACCATCTTCAGTCACAGACAACCGACGCTCATACCTTCAACCCTGTCAGAGCGCCCATTGTCACCACCGCAGCTTGGATGTCCCTGTGCTTCCTAGTCACAACTGCATCAGTCTTTTCCTTAGCGGGTCGCTGAAGATGCGCGACCACGGCGAGCAGTTCACCCGCACTGCATAACTCTCTTGCTTAGTGTGTTGTCGCAGGATGCGCTATTCCAGCGAGCCATTCCCGTGTGCCAGCCTGCCCCCTCGGTCTGCACGGCACTCAGCCTGGCACGGAGTGCGTGGCGCAACTAGACAGGCGACGTAACACGTCAGCAAACACTCGCTGGTAAGGTCAAGTGACTGGCGTGGTTATGGGAGCAGGTTAGGAATCGATGTCCTGTGCTCGCAGATTCATTCCCCAGCAAAATGTTGCCCAGCCGCCGGGAGCCGGGAGCGCTGCTACCCAGATGACGCAACCGTTCTACTGCACGGCATCGAGTCGCACGCTGCGTTCGCCTTGGGTCCCCTTCTCTATCTGCACGGTGCGTGATGGGGGGTCCCTGAGCGTCTATGAACTGAGAGAGAACGAATGGAGCAAAGTGAAGTTTGCAGATTCTGTGGGGGTCGTGAATTCAGCAGGAGCCGTTTCTGCTGGCAGTAACAGATGTGCTGCTGCATGCATTTGCTGTTTTCCCGTCCCTTGTTTCCCTGGATTCAGACGTACCACCATCACATAGCAACTTCGCATTTCTTGCACACCGCCGCACCCGTGTCAGCGCCTCTTAGGATATGGTTTTGTAACTTGTACCGCCCCGCTACGAGAGCTGCGAAGACCGTGTGCGGAGACGATGCTTCGTCAGTCAAGCATGCTTCGCGTGTGCTTCTGTCTATTTTTGATATACTTGGGAGGGATTTTACAGACTCCCGTCAGTCGCCAGAGCTGCCTATTTTTCTCCTGTGACCGCAAGGGTTTCGTCGCTGCGAACGATTCTCCGTCGACAAATGACAGCACTTCCCGGGGGGTTGTGCCAGCATAACTTCCGCTGCGATACGTCACTCTGGGCTAGGGCGCAGGACGCGGTGGCTTCTGTATCGCGAGGGCACAGGCTCTGGCCCCGTCTTCTTGCAGGAGTTAGCAGGCGGAACAGAAGAAAGACGCCCTGTCCTTCCGAATCCAGCCCAGGTGGAGTCTACAGGGAGACACTCTCGTGCGGTGGGGAGCAAGAAACGAGCATGCTTATGTTCCCTACTGCTAAGGGGCTCGGAGCGTTGACCTTGCCGACGTGCTTCGTGCGCGCGAGTGTGACCATTTGTGTATCGGTCCCGCCTCTGCTTGTGGTTGCGCGATTCGTGAAACGTGGCTTCTATAAGATGGCTGGATCGCGGGACATGGAAGAGCGACAGCACCCGTGACGCACGCCGCCCTTTTACTTGTATAAGCACAGCATCACCCCGTTCTACAAGTACAGAGAACAGACCAGACAGGAAGGAGATCTCCTGGAACCTCCGAGTCTTCATCAGGCACGAGATGAGGAAAGGATAGTCGGTCTAACAGAGTACCGCATCTTGCCGGTATAGCAAAGGGCTCCGCGTGTGACTGAGAAAGCAACGACATGCCCAACGCTGCACATCGCGCGACCACCAAGCTGTCCCCGGTAGTAACTTCAGAAGAAATATTTGTCCCTAAGCAGTCCTTCGCGGACAGTGTGGATTTGTTTACGGATAGTCGCAAACACGAGTATGTTATAGTTGAGTGGTTTGTTTTCATAGTGGGGACAACCTCACCTCAAGTCGGAGTGCTTCACGTCGCAGGCCCGCCTTTCTGACTGAGGGGTCTTCTCTGGAGAATTTCCGTGCGTGAAACGAAGTTGCAAGGCCGATACTTGTGAGCGGTGCTCCTTCAGTGGGCAGAACGGTGCATGTACAACCTACAAACGCCCACCCGTTGACCCCCTATCTCTCTGACTCGAGAACGACCTCTCACTTTTCTGGGTTGCCTACTCTGACGCTCCGTGGCACCGGAAGATGTTTGTCTCAAAAAGGGCTCTCCAGGAGAGTTTCAACCTTCCTCTCTTGGAGCAGGACGAGGAGACAGAAGGGCACTATTCCGCTCCCTATCAGCATTCTACACGCTCTCGCTCGCGCGCCTGTACCCCGTCATGGCCCAGGCATTCTCGGCCGGAATGTGCTTTTCTTCCCCCTGTCCCGCATTACTCCCACGCGTACCCTCTCTCATCCTCTCCTCCGGGTTTGCATTCCTCCCCAGCTTCGGCGCTCTTCTCACCAGCAAGCTGTTCGCCACTTTCGTCGTGCGTCTCTGACAATCCTTCTTCGTACTCCTCTTCGCCTTCGTCCCCTCTCCGGAGCCCGTTCGCTTACGCCACCGACCCCGCTGCACGCAGCTGTGTGCGTACGTCCGAGGGGGCTGCACTGCACACCAGAGGTCTTTGTCAGGGGGGTGGTAGGGAAGTCTCACCACAGCTCGCCGAAGCCTCTAAGTCATCACTTCACTTTTCCGGACCACAGAAGCCGAAAAAAGCGGAAGGGGAGTCATTTTCTCCGGTTGGCAGAACTGTGCCAGCAGCGTCAGAATCTCTTCGATCTTCTTCAACCCCTTCTTCATCTCATGTCCGGGTACAGCCTTCATCCTGTCCAGGCTCTCCTCGTTGTTGTCTTCCCTCCACACCTTCTCGACAGAGTCTGACATCAACCTCATCTGGGCATATGCGACATGGCGTAGACAGCGGAGTATGTTCTTCGGGCGCACGTCGCGTACGCAAGGGCTCTCCAGAAGCCGAAGAATACAACAGCAGTGGCCAAAACTCTCTTTTTTCTGGTCTTGAGCCGTCCGCATGGCTTCATCCTCCCAATGCATCACCGTCGGCTGCCGAGGCAGTGGAAATTGGAGAGCACGATTGTGTTCCAGAGTCGCGCAATAACAACTTTCGCACCCCCGGGTTTGAAGCAGGTAGTGAAAGAGGAGACAGCCCTTCCGGTCTTCAGTCTTTGTCACGGCGCCCGCAGACAAAGAGAACATCTGAGCTCACACACCGGTCACTCCATGCTCGAGCCAACTCTCTAAGTCCGCTTCCCGTTACTCAGCGGGGAGGTTGTGACTTGCCGTCTGAAGACAATGTTATCACCCGACCAGGTAAAAACGAGGAGGTGATCGATTCGACAGGCGCAACCCCACCACCGGGCTGCAGCCTCAGGCACAGGACAGCGAGCGGACTTCCGCGCGGAGTCGCAGGAGGTACCCCGGGTGGACCATTGACTGCCTGCGGCGCATCCACGACGGCACTTGGAGGAGGAGGTCCTGCCAATTCAGAGGCCACGGGGGGTCGCAAAGGGAAGCTAAGAAGAAAGAAGAGAAACCCGCCAAAGGTAGCTTGGCGGTCCACCATGTTTCTACGGCAGCTGGAAGATGAGCGAAACGAAGAGAAGGCCGAAGTAAGCGTGGACGGTAGAATGCAGGCAACGAAGAACATCCAACGAAGGCTGGTTTTCTTCGTGGTTGCCGGTGCGGAGAAGAGCTACAAACTTGCATCGCCTGCCGCACAGCTGCGTGGGAGCGAGTCATCCTTGTCTTTAGAACATTCATGAGAAAGCTGCTGTCTAGTGCGATGGGTGCTTTTCTCTTTGGATACAGCTGAGGGCACGGATTACTTTTTTTCCGGGCCCACTTGCAGTCAGGGGGTGTATGCGTCCTAGGAGCAGTAGATTAGCTCGTATATAGATGCAGCGGAACGAGTAGTAAAGGTAGTGGTAGTAGCATTGAAACTGCCAGTTTCTCAGAAAAATACGCAGGAGAGGTGAAGAGCGAGTGAAGCTTTTGTTTCCTGCTGCACATACTCTGTAGTCTGGACAAGTGAAGGAGTGCACATACACAATAGCAGGAAAACTACCCCGTCCGTTTCTAGAGCAAGGGTCAGTGAGTGCTCTCCATTTATGATGAATCCCTCGGTGCCCCGATGTCGTGAGAGGTGGGTGTGTATGTTTTCCCATGACTCGTTGTTTTTCTAAGGAAGAGCGGCTTTACTATCCGATACACTCCTTGTGCCATGCGGAAGGCTATGATTTACGCGCGCTTTATGATGCGCTCATCTCGTAAGTCAGGAATTTCTTCCGTCTCAACGATGGAGGATTTCACAGTCGTACTCTGTAAATTGTTGCAAAACTCGCACAAGAAAGAATGAAAGAGGATCTGCTAGGGAACCAGAAGAGTGGGCATCGTAGTCAGGAAGTTCATCTGGCATATGCGTTTATAGGAGCAACGCGATTTATTGCTGGCTACAACAGTTGGACCCGTGACGACAAATGCAGCGAGCTGCTGACGTGACGGAGGCTGCGGTGTAGATACCAAACGGCAGGAACTTTCCAATATGGCGACTCTACAGTACTCTAGCATGCACTCGTCAGCAACGTGTGTAGCACACCTTCTTAGCAGTGCTTCAGTACATCATGAGTTTTTGCATATGAGATGTCATTGACGACTAAAGTGCACACCAGACGCAGGGACGGAAGCCCGGACGTCTCCGCGTTTTTCCGCTGCATGCGAACTCACGCACACTTTAGAATTGGTAGACGTACGTTTAACCACCAGCTATGGACATAGGCGCAGACACGCAGCCAGAGAAACGTACACGCAGGTACGGCGAGGCTTATGTTACTTTAGCTCTTCAATATACCTCGGAAGCTTCATACGCCTCTGTTAACGTACACCATATAGTTAGGGAAGTAGTGCTGGATGGGAATCGAGGATGTTGCATGCTGCTACTGGCTTGTGCGTATTTGCGTGTTGTGAAACACGTATGTTGTTTGACTGTCAACACTGTTCGAGGAACACGAGCGCCTTCCCGTGTGTCTGCACGCTTCTCAAGGAGAACCAGCGGCTCTCTTAGTGTAGCTGACTGTCCAGTGTCTCGTCCAGAGACATAGTCCTTCGGCGAATACGGGAGCGAAAGAGTGAATGCTTCTGACCTCGTGCTGCTTACACACTCTCCCCGCGTTCTCTCTCTGGTTAGCTTTCGTTTCGGTGTGGACGTGTTATTAGAGCTCGGAGACAACGCCCCCTGTCCTTTTGTCATAGCCATGCAGCTTCGTAACTCATCAGCACTCCAGGATATCAGCCTCTGAGTGATTCTGTGCACATACGTATCATGTGTGTATTCACTGGGTACAAAAGATTCTTACTACGACATGCAGCTCTTGCCGTACCTGACCAGACACTTGGCTTTCACCTTTTCGCCAGGCGTGTCCTATGCATGACCCTCGCTGCGCTCACGCCTGTAGGTAGCGTTTTCCTACATGACGAAGCCTGTGGTATACGTGTGTTTGCTGTATTACAGTCGTCATTGCTATGCCCAGTTTCCTGACGACCAAGGAACCGTGCTTTACCTGGAACTTCCCAACTACGATTTGCAGTTGGCGGAATTCAAGGTAGGTCGTCTTGCTTTCCTTGTGCCTTTCCAGCTGACTTTCTCCAGACTGACGTGTCTTTCCCTTGTGTCGCTTTATATGTTTCAAGACACAGTGGAGGAGGGTAAAGGTCACTGCTACTCAGGATTTTCACGATAGCACCCTTACACAGTGGACTGTTCGGCGGCTAGGCAGCAGGGAAGCTAGACGCCTCGGAAGCCTTCTTTTTCCCCTGTCTTTTGTCGTGCCGTTCAAGTCTAGGTGGCGACGCGTAGACACGTAGCATAGCAAGCATCTGGGTAGTGTGTTCAGGGGTCCCACCGGCGAAAATAAGTCTGTGAGCTCTGCTGTTTCTCCCTTCCACCAGGCGGGCTGCTTTCCTGTCTCGGCTTCACACCCGCGTGAGCTGTTCTTTCTAAAGTGTCGTCTGCGCTTCTGTACTGTTTTTGTTTTTGCGCTGGTTCTTTTTGTAGTGTTGTAGCTGCCCCCGCCTCCCCCCTTCCTCCTCATTCTAGAGACCTCGTTGGCATACCCGTCTGTCATGTCTCGTTTCTTCTCTTCGCTTCTATCTTTCTTTCCTTGTGGTTTGTGCTCCCTACCCGGGCTCTTTTGTCATCCTGCTTTTTGTGTTTGTCCTCGCCCATGAGCCTGGTTTTCTTTTTCGCTCTCTTCGGTGACTCTTTTGTCTTTCTCCTTCCTATCTTTTCAGGCCAGAAGCCAAGATTGCTTCGAAACGTTTCTCCATCTTCTTGCTCCAGCGGTTCCCCCGCGGTCTGCCTCTGCGTTTCGCTCTCCTGTTGCTTTTCATTCCGCCGGCGAGCCGCATGCAGCTGCTGGTACACCTGCGACGGGGAGTCGCCATTATTCGAGTGGGATGGGGGATGTAGACAGCCCGTCTGCGGATCACCGTGAACTGCCACGGCAGTACTCAGCTCCGTGCTTTCCTCCTCCTTGCGCGCGAGGTTCTGCTCGTATCGCGATGCATACGTCTCACACGAAGGATGATGGGAAGGAAAAGTGCCGTGCCATGAGAAAGGAAAATTTTCTTTTGGAGAGCAGTGCAGTTTGCGGACACTTGGAGAAAAGCAATGATGATGAAGAAGCGTCAACAGCGTATGGCATGAGTAAAACGCCGCAGAAAAAAGGTAGTGTTTCTCTCCAGACACCTGAGAGTAGCTCTCATTTTGATGATAGCCAACTTTTCTATGGAAGAGATTCATCTGATAAGGAGCTGAGCCTTCTTTCTCAGTCGAGAGAACTGATCACCGATGATTGCAGCAGCACAAGTAGTCATGAGGAAAACCAGGATATAAAAGGCGTTACCATGACGGAGGGGGGGATTCGGAGACGGGAGCGCCCTGTCTCTTTTGGGAGTCTGGAGGATAGAAACTCTTCTTTGTTTGATGAGGACAAAAGTACCGCGCGTTCTTCTAGCAGGAAACACACTCCGGACAACGTTCGTTTGGATCGGAGCATGTCAGGAGTACTTAGCAGCGGAAGGAGCAGTGGGTGCGAAAGAGACGCCTCAGGAGTACTATCTCTCTCGTCAGACGCAGAAAGTCAACCGGCTCGTGGCAAGCAACTTGCCTGGAGTAGAAAGAGGAGAGCTCGCATGGGTGGGGGAGCTGGGGGGTCTCTCGCTCCGAATACTTCAGCGAGAGCAGATACCGCTTTGCTCTCCGAGAAAGAGGACAGCAAGGGACCTGCTGCGGACAGTGGAAGCGCGTTTGCTAGTCGATTCAGCGAGGAGATATGTTGTATGGTGCCGGAAACGAGAAGGCTGTCGCACTCCGAAGAAGGAGAAAGAACAGGCTGCTGTTTCGTCTTTGCTAGCGGGGCCGTCGTCATCTGGGGAGGCGATGCCGTAGGGGGCACCGAGATGAAACGGGAACTCCTAAGCAACTTGATGTGGTTTTTTGGGAGATTTGCAAGTAGGTACAGATCATCAGCCCAAATTCCCGTGCCCATTCCTGGGTACTCCGCGTTCTGTTGTTACAGAAAAGGACAATCTGATCTGCAAAGGGCATCAGTTTGCACCTAGAGATCTGTCTGGAAAGCAAGCGTCTTTGAGTGGATTCTGATTCTGTTGCCGGGGAAGGACGATACAGAGCATTAGTAACACGTAGGTCAATGAAAACAGGCTCTACGCCCGGCGACACAAGGGAATGTGTCTGAAGAATCACGCCACACAGGTGTGATGTAGGTGGTAATGCGTCAACACATGAATGAACTCGCGAGGCATCAGCTCCTTAGACTTACGCGCGGTCCGGGGGTCGAGTTCAGCTGTCACTAGGAGGTTACCTGCTCGTAAATCTCAACAGCTAGGACGACTTGGGATTAGGGGAGCAAGGGCTGCAACAAAAGGAATAACGCTCCAGGCGCTCTTGTTTAATGTCATTTCTCTTGTGCCTTTCTTTTCTTCTCAGCGGATCTAGTCCGTGCAGATGCGAACCAGGAGGATGTCATGTTTTATTGCTACATTGATGAATTTCGCAACCGGTGCCCCTCTTCTTCGGTAAGCACTGTGTGTCGGGCGAGGTGTCCACCAATGGCTTCGCGTGGAGGCGGGGGTTCTTGTTGGAGTATCAGCTGGTTCAGTGGATGCCTGTCTGTACTAGAGTAGGATAGAGTTGCCTTTGAAGGGACAGCTGTCAATTGTTGAGTGCTTGTTTCCGAGCTGCATGATTATATATGAGTGGACAGTTGTGGTAGGGCTGCTCGTGATGCAGCCAGCATGCCTGCAGTATACCTTCTCTTGGTGTAGACAAGACTTATTGTCATCCTCCTGGCGGGCAAGGGGTAAACACTACCGTGTCCTTGTTGTCAGGCCAGTGTTTGAAGGTGGTGCTCACAGTTGCAGTCCCTTCTTCGGCGATCCGCTGCGTAGTTTTGGGAATTTCCTCCTGGGAAACCGCCGATCAAAGCATCTGTTGTTCAGGTGGTTCCTGTGGTCCCTTCTTCTTTGCAGATCCCTCGCAGCAGAGTCAAGCAAAATCGCGTTTACTTAAAGGTAGGCGTGCGGTCCTCACACCAAGACGGGAGATACTTCGCAATCCTCTCCCATCCGGAGGGATGCGGCATTTCGGCTTTGTCACGTGCAACTTTACGCCTGGCACGCGGTGACTGAGCCTAGGGCATATTTCTGTAGCTGGAGACATTTATGGTACATTCCCTTGTAGCTTACAGTTCAGTTTCTGCCCGTCTGTTCTCTTGATGCCCTGATGACCCACCCCTTTCTTACGCATTGCCCCTGGACGAGAAGCTAGGTCCCCTGCACGGTTCACTCTGTGCGCGTACCTGTGACCCTCTGTGACGGAGCGGGCCTGAAGCGATGTAGAGACAAAGAGAACCGCTCGCCTTTGGTTTATGGAAAGCCTTCTCACCACGGGGAACGCGGGGAAGCGGTCAGGTCACTTTCGAGCAGCAGTGGAGATAATTTGCGAATCACAAGCCCTGCACATTGAAGGAGCGAGCAGACAGATCAGTACTATAGACTGTTTGTGTCGGTGTGTTGTGTCGGTAGACTCGGTCCCTGTCTGAGAAACTGGCCGTCTCCTTCGCCGTTGCACAGTCGATCAGGCTTGGTGTTTACGGTGAGTCTCGGGTCGTTGGAGTGCTGATGTCCAAGCATTCTCGGGAGTGTTTTTCACATTGGAATTTCAACAGACATGCATGGAGACCTGCTCAGAGGAAATTCGGCAAGGAGAAACAATTGGCTTGCTGTGCCTCAGAAGGGCCCACTTCAGTGAGATACTCCGCACGAAACGTTACTCCACCTCTCAGGTCTTGTTCAGCTCTAACGTGTCGTTGACCTCGCTGCAGACAAATAATATTTTTCTATACAGAAATACTTGGATCATACATGTGCTGGGTGATGGTTCGCAGAAGCGCTAGTCAACTCTACCATTGCGCGTATGCGAGAAATTCCAGAACGCATGTCACGATTTGGGTGCGATTGCCTAGCGGACGGGGACACAAGCTTCTGCGGTCTTGTTCGCACCTCGAGAGGAACCACCGCCGCCGGCGAAGCCCCTGACGACTTTTACGGCAAGCAGTTCGCTAGTCTTCTAGCTAAAATGATCGACGTAAACATCATTCAGGGTACGTCAACAACGACTGTCTCGATCACATCTGAGAGGAGTACGCTCAGTGTCTTCATTCGGAAAGGTCTATGGTCTCTTTCTCTTTTCACGCCTCCTCCTCCTCATGTCTGTCAGTCATGAAACACGTCGAGAGCGTATCGGCACCTGAATTCTTCACTGCTATCTGCGTAAT
Organism: Cystoisospora suis; assembly: GCF_002600585.1. Taxonomy (NCBI): domain Eukaryota; phylum Apicomplexa; class Conoidasida; order Eucoccidiorida; family Sarcocystidae; genus Cystoisospora; species Cystoisospora suis. The sequence continues at coordinate 55,479 of NW_027155084.1, read as the reverse complement.
ATTGTCCCAGAAGCGCCGTACGTACTAATCGTTTTATTGCCTGACCTAGCCGGGGATCCTGTAGACAGCATTCGGTTCGAAGCAGTGGCGGGCGGCTCCAGTCTTGTAACCTCCAGGGTTGCCACACAGCAGGGCACGACTAGGCAGCACCGTCAGATCCCCAATAATAAGACAGAGCTCTCGACAAACCACGCTGACTGATCGCAGTTGTTGCAGTGCTTATTGCTCCGTCCTAGCGCCGTGCTGCTGTGTTTCCGTCCGTCTGAAAGAACTTAAGGAGAGTCTTCACAGAGGGTGGGTCGCAGCATTCCTGATGCTCTTTTCAGCTTGGCTATGGTTCCTGAAACGAGACGCTGCTGCCGCCTGTAGGGAATAATGCGCATCTGAGATTCGTGTCTCGATCTGTTCCGTCGCTCACAGTGGAGCAGACTTTCTTTGGTAGTTGCGCTTCGCCGTTGTCAGCAAGCGGAAGAAAGTTGAGGGGCTCCCGCAAAGCACTTCCGGTCGAATGGTTATCCGCGGAAATGAGATGAAAACGTGCTGGAGAGGAGACGGCGTAGTTCTTTCTAATGGACGAAGGCAAAGCAGCAGCACTACGTGACAGACTCGAATATCTGCAGATGCAGCACGTGCTATTCGACATGATCTCTGGCATGCTTTTTATTGTGCAGATTTCCTCGACGTCCCGGAGTACTTCTGGGAGGATGACAAGTGGCAGTCCTTCTGGCAACGAGTACGTCTCTTGTTTCTTCTTCGGGAAAAAGACTTGTCGAGGACACATCTCAGTCTCCTGTCCCGCTGTGATATTGCGCAGAGTGGCAAAGACAGATGAGACAGAATGGTGACAGTGCTAAGCTTTTCACTGCTCTTATACCTCAGTGCGCTGCTATGTTTTTGTTCCTCAGGTACACAATCACCTTGAATTAAGAGAGCGAGTCGAACTCCTGAACAACCGTTATTCATGTATCTTGGAGCTGTTGAATGTTGTTCGCCGAGAGCGTTCTCATTGTAAGACCATTGCACATGTATTCTATGTAACGGACCCAATGTATATCCACGATACATGTAACTCAATCTTCTAAACGTCTGCCATACACCAGTGTCGTCCTGAAGGCTTTACGCCCATGAGTCTACAAGTGTGCACAGCTCCATGCTTAGCGTATGTCAGTATCTGAAAGCGTCCATGTGTAAGTACGTCTTTCCGGCATGCTGATGTGATGTGCGTATGTCATATTCACAGATAGAGGGGCACGGGTACTTTCATGCGTGCGGTTCCTTGCGGGCGTACTTTGTTAACTAGATGAGCCTCTGCATGCACGTGGTTTGATGGGCTTTTTTTTCGTCGCTACACATCCTTCACACGACTTCTTTGGTGTGCGGGTCTGCGCGAAAGCGGCGCTTCTGCGTACGTCGGTCTTTACAGTGGTCATCTATGCGTCTTCAGTTCAGGGGTATGTCATTCTTTAAGCGTGATTGCAAAGGGACAGAGCGTTCTTGTATCCTCTTGGGCGACAGTGCGTTAGACCGTAGCATCCAAGGGCCTGAAGCTTTTTAGTCGCTTCGTGCCCTGTGAACATACTGTGCGTCTCGTGAGTCTATGATCGTGTGAGAGGGAACGGGAGACGTTTGGAGCTTTCACGTAACAGGGTCCGAGCCGCATTCGCGCTTGGCCCCTAGTTCTTGATTTGCTCCGGAGACGTCACCCTAATTGGATGCGATCCTTACGACTAGTTCTACTGAGCAAATGCGTGCATCCACTGCTTCTCCTCAGAAACTAGTCACTGGTCGTGCAGGGTCTTTCTCTGAGAGCGCAGCGAGCTGTCTTGATCTGCCCGATGGCTTCACACACACACGTCCTTCTCGGATCACTCAGCGACCGTTGGCTGCTATCTGTCGCTTGTCATTTTGCCATTCGTCCCTGTTAATCGTTGACGCATTGTTCCACCCGCTCGATGCAACCAGCTCGGCCAAAAACCGTCAAACTCGCGCACGACGCAACGGGAAGAGCACTGGACAATGCACCTATCGCTGGTGGCGTCGGGCGTCTCATGCCTTGGACCCTTCTTTTGTTCTTGAAATTTGCTTTTCAGCTCAGGAATTCCGGCTGACGTGGATCATCGTATTGCTCTTGACTGCCCAGGTGAGAGCCCCGTGTGCCCCGGGAACGACTGAGTTCCTAACCTCGCACATTTGATTTCGCGTGAAGACGCTCGCTTGCTGCAGTTGGTGTGCGCAGTGTTCTAGCCCATGTAGTTCCACGTTTCTGAGTACTGTTCGCCTTTCGCAGTCCGTGCAGCGGAGACTAGAAGCGAATGTCAGGCTCCAGAAGGGGACCGATGTTGCCGCATGTCTTTCTACATTGGGTTTGCCTGTTGATCATTCGCTACTGTACGGTACGCCTGGAGGTTACCTTGCTTCGCGAGGCTGGGGAGCAATTGGGATGGGCGTCGAGCGTATCCTGAAAACTTTGTTGATGAGTTCATCAGTCCATACTGTGGTATGCAGAGGGCCGACTGTGTGGCTTCTCGTCCCGCCGTTTGTCTGTTGTGTCGTCAACGTTAGTTGCTTTCTGTTCGGTAAACGGCGATGGGTCGGAAGGGCAGGGGTTGTGTGGAGCCGCTACCCGGTGTTGCAGCCCAAGACTCTCTTTCTTATGCGCGAACCTTGTTGGCTTCCTGCTGTGGCCGGTGCTTCAGCGGTTGAGCGAGGAACACAAGCCATCTGGCTACTTACTTCATAATTTCTTGATTCTTTTGTGTCCAGACTATTGCGGTCGCTCTCAAGTTCTTCGTGTTCAATCCGCCGGGAAACACCTGATGTCCGGATCAGTTTTGCTTTCCTGCTGGGGCCTCGTATATCTCAACATTTGAAATTCCCTGCTGAAGCAAAGTGACCTGCCCCGGAACCCGCGTTCAAGAAGAGCAAGCGCGTCACTACGATACTGATGGATCCCGTGGTGGCAGGTTGTCAGGTTTTCTGTCAGGCACTTTTCCGCATTATTTATCTTACCCTCAATCAGGTGTCCGGGACCGCCGGCAAGCCATAGAGTTTGGTGCGGTTCATGGCAGAGACGGACGGCTCCTGGTAGCGCCTGTAATGTAGAGGCCATGTGATAGACTTCAGTCAAGAAATTCCTACTGGGAAGTACTATTGTGCAACACATCCGGTGGTGGCTGCTGAGGAAACCAGTACATTCTTTGCCACTTGGAAAAGAACAGGTTCACAACTTGCATTCTTCTCTTCACCGTTGGACCCTGCTACCGCGCCCCCACTGCTGGTCCTCCGCGGGGGGCCGTTAAGCTGAGGCCATGAAAGGTACACAAGGTTCGCCCTTGTACTGGCTACGTAGCTGCGTTGCGGCACGTCGCTACGGAGAACGCTTTGATCTGTGGCTGCTGTGGGTGGGAGTTCACATCACTTACGAGAAGGGCAGAACAGCCGCGTACGAGGAAGAACGGTAACGCGTAGCATTTTTCTTGCTTGAAGCCAAGCACATAAAGCGGTGGTTGAGGATGCGTTGACACGATGAACTGAGACTGCGGCATTTCTTAAGGGGAAAAGTGCCTGTCTACAGTCTCAAAATCGGGAGCGGGCAGGTGGTCGCCAGCCGGGTACCACAGCGTAGAGTGCCCCGGCGGGGGGCGACGCCATCGTTCTCCGATAACTACGGCTAGCAACAGCACCAACGGCGTCCACTGACATCCAGAAGAGCGATGTAGAAGACAGGATGACGCGGGTTTTGAATAAACCAGATAAGGACATGCGATCCGAGTCACCACGGCGGGGGCGCTGTCTTCGTTGGCTGCGGCTTGGTCATGGACTGTGTTAAAAACTGGCTAGCTTCTAGAGTGCGAGATGGGGAGGTAGCCAAACAGCCTCGGGTGCTAGTGAATACCCAGCGGAGAAGTGACCTAATGAAAGAGAGAGCGCGAAGGCTCGCAAACCACCCCAGGCAAAGATTAAGGCATGCTAAACAGAAGCGGGCCGAAACGTCATCCAGTCTCCGTCTCCCTGTGAGTAGCAAGCGAACTTCAGGAAGGCCCGGGACGACGAGCCGGCGTTGGGCGCGTGGGTCCTGCACAGTTGCTCTGCCATTATTGTCGCCGTGCACTGCAGCACCCAGTGGTATCTGTAAGAGACCAAAGTTGGTGTGGTCACTGCGCAGTAGCGTGCAGAACGCCGTTGCTCCCTTTCCCATCTGTATACTATTCGCGCAGGCAAAAAAATGTGTATATATCAGGGGGCGTCTCACCGCGGCTTACAGTGAGTGATACCCGCAGCCCAGCCAGGAGGCCCGCTGAAAAAAAACTGTAGCAGTCCAGTAAACCGCAGACTCCACTGGCAGGTGCCACACCGTTAAACGAGCCGTTCTATGCCGAATGCACACCACCCCGGCAACTTGCCGGCGTTACACGGAGAGTGGCCCAGACGTGACGATGGAGCGACGAAGTCTCACGTACCTGCGAACGAGGTCCCGAGCTCCCTCTTCAAGCGCAGGACAACCCGGGCAGGTCGCC